>NC_133774.1:413744-543669 GCF_003597395.2 Chelonoidis abingdonii | reverse complement strand
AGAGTCCAAAAATATGCTCAGCATGCAGATGAAATCAGAACGGCCAAAATCACACTGAGTGCAACTAGAAAGATTTAAAAAAACAAGAAGGGTTTCACAGTATGTTAGCAACAAGAACGAAAGTCAAGAAACTTTGGGCCCTTATGAATGAAGGAGCAACTAGTGACAGAGGATGAAGGAAGAGTAATTATATCAAGCTTTTTTTTTTGGCTCTTCTTCAATGAACAAGTCAGCCCGACTCTGCACTGGACGAGCACAGTATGGGAGAATTGACCACGCTCTGTGAGAAAGAAGTGGTTCTGGACTATTTAGAAAGCGGACGAGCCAAACACCGGCGGCAGATGTGCTGCATCTGAGGTCTAAAGGAGCGGTGATTGATGCAGCCACTGGCATATCTTTGAAAACTCATCGATCGGGATGTCCCGGATGACTGGAAAAACCTAATGATGCTCGACTCTTTAACAAAAAGGAAGGAGAGGATCCGGGGAACTAATAGCCTCCCCTCAACTCAGCTGCTGGGAAAATCATGGAGCACGCCTATACGGAATTCAATTCTGAAGCACTTAGAGAGAGATATGATCAGGAAGCATCAGCATGGATTCACAAGGTAAGTCAGCTACCTGACTAATAATATTTCTAAAGGATGATAGAAGGGGTTTGATGATGAGGGGAAACAGTCTGGATGTTTATTCTGATTTAGCAAAGCTTTTATACTCGTTTCCACATATTTCGGCAAGTTAAAGTCAGAAATCGCTGGATAAGGACTATAAGGTGGGATTAAAGCTGCTAATCATCGCTTCACAGGTAGTGATCATAATGGCTCTAGCTTGGAGCCGTATCATAGTGACGTGCCAAAACTGGCGTTCTGGGCGTGATTTTTAAATATTTCATTAATTGGAGGATGCGTGCTGCAAGCAATTCGATGCATAACTGGGAGTGTGGGTAGATAGCTGGTAGGATAGTACAGAGGGACTAATAATTAGAGAGATTGGTCAAAAGAACCTGATAAGGTTAACAAGGACAAAGTGCAGAGTCCTCGATTAGGATGCGAAAATCTCATTCACTCGTACAGACTATGAAGAGTGGCTAGGCAGGAGTTTGCAGCAGAAAAGACTAGGGTACAGTCTATAGAAAACTGGATATGAGTTGCCAGTATGCTTTGCCAAAGAAGGCTAACAAGCATCTTTGGTTTATAATTAGGGCATTGCTAGGCAATTCAGACGCTGCTCATTCCCCTCATTCAGCATTGTGAGGCCCTCATTGATTACTGTTGTCCAGTTTTGCGCCCACACTACAAGGAGAATGTGGAAAAAGTGGAAAGATCAGTGAGTGGCAACAAAAGTATTAGGCGGCTGAGCACATGGCTTATGAAAGAGGCTGAGAAAAAAAAAACTGGTGTTTAGTTGAGAAAGATAGAATGAGGGGATTTGATACTGCTTTCAACTACCTTTGAAGAGGCGATTGTTCTCGACATGAGGATGTATCGGAACCTACCATAGAACGGTGTTCCAGCGTCTCAACGGCTAGCAGCTGACAGGAGAGAGGAATGGAGACGTAAGCACTAGCTGTTCTCTCAAACAAGTTTGCAGCTTGGGAGTAGCAGTATACAGATAAGGAATCGATAGCTACATGGTCTACAAAGTATGCCTTTAGTTGGTGACACGGTAGTTGTAGGAGTGTGGAGTAGTACGAGATAAGAAACTTTTAATGCTCAATGGAATGGTTCCTACTTGGGAAGGAGGGGTTGATATGCGATCGTTACTCTTAGAGGCTTTATGTTAAGGTCAGATGTTCTTTGGTGGAGGATCGAGTAAAGGCCCTGGGCATCTCTCGTGTCCGTGTAGAGGCTTTTAAAGTTACAAGTCTAGACTTGGGAATGGTATATACCTAGCCCTTTGGAGCAGTTGGCTTTGGAGGGCGTATTATACTCTCCTGAAGTGGGATGGTCCGTGCTTTGAGCAGGCGGGTCTCGACTCGTTTTACCTCCATACCCCTTAGCGAATCTAGTCTGAATCTTCTTTCCCTCAATATGCTCTCTAACCGTTCAATTTATCAGGTGAGATCCATGTGGTCCTAATGATCTCTTGTCCAAATGCCTCTCTGTCTATTAGTCAGGCTCAGATCTCTACGTTGGGCACTTAGTCTGAGCTTTGCTTCATTGCATCTGTTCCTCTGACAGTGATCCCAAATCGTATGAAAGTTACCAGGTGTGACGTTAGAGTGGTAAATAGATATTCATTGAAAAGTGACAGGGCAGAAAAAGTTAATTAACTCACCTCACTGACTGACCTGACCCGACGGGTAACCCTTTAAAATGTTAGCAAGCACTAAATGAATTAGAGGCTTTTGAAATGCAGTCTGCATTGTTAGATGTGCAGAAGGGAGGTGTAAATCATTTGCTTCACGCGTTAGATGTAACGCAAACAGTTTGCTCTATTGCTGTATGTTTTAATTCAGAAGATCAAAAGGAATATTTAGCAGTTAAGCAAGAATACTGACCGTTGAAAAAGTGTTATTGTCTCTGTGTCTCTGAAGCTCGTTGTGGTAACCTGTATCTGAACTGTTTAATAAAAGTAGAAATAAAATACCGTGCTAATTTGCCAGGAGTGTTGTGGCGACCAATAGGAGTTAAGCCTATTGTTTCATCAGAACAACAAGCCTGCTGGAATGTATAAGAAGCCATGGACACGATCCTGCTTCATCTCAAGGATCTGCCTTAGTTTCAAATGGGAAGGGAGGGAAACCTAAGCCACAAGGATTGATGATCCCTAGGTCAAATTCACTGGAGTCACTCTGGAATATGGACATTGAAATTTCCCTGGTCATTTGTCCAATCTTCCCCTTCTTGTAAGCTTCTTTTTTGTGTTTAAGATTAGCAAGGATTTCACTGTTAAGCCAAGCTGGTCGCCTGCCATATTTACTATTCTTTCTACACATCGGGATGGTTTGTTCCTGCAACCTCAGTAAGGATTCTTTAAAATACAGCCAGCTCTCCTGGACTCGTTTGCCCCTCATATTATTCTCCCAGGGGATCCTGCCCATCAGCTCTCTGAGAGAGTCAAAGTCTGCTTTTCTGAAGTCCAGGGTCCATATTTTGCTGGTCTCCTTTCTTCCTTGTATTGGGATCCCGAACTCGACCATCTCGTGGTCACTGCTGCCCAGGTTCCCATCCACTTTTGCTTCCCCTACTAATTCTTCCCAGTTTGTGAGCAGCAGGTCAAGAAGAGCTCTGGCCCTGGCTGGTTCCTTCAGCACTTGCACCAGGAAATTGTCCCCTACACTTTCCAAAAACTTCCTGGATTGTCTGTGCACCGCTGTATTGCTCTTCCAGCAGATATCAGGGTGTTTGAAGTCTCCCATGAGAACCAGGGCCTGCTATCTAGTAACTTCTGCTAGTTGCCGGAAGAAAGCCTCGTCCACTTCATCCCCCTGGTCTGGTGCTCTATAGCAGATTCCCACCACGACATCACCCTTGTTGCTCATACTTCTAAACTTAATTCAGAGACTCTGTATTATCGGCTACCAGCAGCCAAAGCTAGAGCGGGGAAGCTGGGCAATTCACTAATGCAGAGTCCATCCGTCCTTGACATGGAACTCGGTGAGAGGGAGATGCTGTGTGTGGGACTTGTGTGCTAGTCGGAGGATGGTCCTGCTCTCTCTCCCACAACGGGCTGTGCAGTGAAGGAAGCTCTCTCCATGTCTGCACACCTTCAAAATTCAGAGCAAGTTTTTACCTCTGTTCGTAATGGTTGTGGGTCTGGCTGCCTCCCCTCTTCCCTCCATTCCCTGGGCACCTCAGCACACACCTTATTCTCCATCTTTCTGAGCCGTGTAGCTGCATGTTAGACATTCAGGTGGGAGGCTCCAAAGCTCTACACAATTTCACCCTCCTGCATCTCCTCACCCTGTCCCCCTCGGCCTCCCCGTTCTGCCAAAAGCTCCTTCACCTCCCCCAGTCTCTTCTCTGCCATCGCCTTCCTCTGCCCCGAGAACAGCCTCTCCATCCATCCCTGCACCTCTGTAATGCAACGTTCTGTTAGGAGAGATGTGCACTGGAAGAGACTCTGCTCTTGGGGCCAGGGCCCTGGGCTGGCGGGGCCAGGGAGCTGAGGGGCCCATGCTGGGAGAATGGGGACCCAGGATCATGGGCCTGTGCTGGGAGACTCTGCTCTGTTTTTCAGCCAGTGATTTTGGGCTGTTCCTTTCGGATGAGGACCCGAAGAAGGGGATTTGGCTGGAAGCTGGGAAGGCTCTGGACTATTACATGCTCCGCAATGGGGTAAGTTCCCAGTCCCTGCCCCTGAGTCCCCATGCATCCTTCCCCAAGCTCTGGACTGTGACGTGCCCTGCAGTGCAGTACATGCCTCTACTGCCCTCAGCCCCAGTGCAAGGTTTTTAGAGGTTTTTAAGGCCTGGCTTGCAAAAGCCCTGGCTGGAATGATTTAGATGGGAATTGGTCCTGCTTTTGAGCAGGGGGTTGGACTAGATACTTCCTGAGGTCTGTCCAACCCTGATAGTCTATGATTCTATGCTCTGCCGTGCCCGGTGCAGCCTGCTCCATAGCCCTGGGTACTCCCTCCCATCTCCCGGGCATGGCTGTTCCTCGGGGGTGAGCGGGGTTCCCTGGTACAGAGGGGAGGGCATGGTGACCACATGCCCGCACAGGCATGCCCGGACGCTGGCGCTAACACTGAGCACCTGCTCTATAGGACACCATGGAGTACAAGAAGAAGCAACGACCGCTCAAGATTCGCATGCTGGATGGGACGGTTAAAACAGTCATGGTGGACGACTCCAAAACGGTCACGGACATACTCATGACAATCTGTGCCCGGATTGGTAAGGAACGGAGCACTGCCCAGGCCAAAGCCAGGGGCAGGATGAGAGGGTGCGATGTCTTGCTTGGGGAGGTGAAGAGGGATGAGGCGATGTTGCCTGGCTGTTGGGGGGTGAGAGGATGGGGAGGGTGAATTGCCTGGCATGGGGAAAGGGTGGGAAGGGGTTGTTGCCTGGCCAGGTGGGGGGGCCCAGGGACAAGAGGTTGGGGAGGGGGCATTGCTTGGCTGTGGGGGGTCGGGGAGAGTGGGCAGCAGTGCCTGCATGCAGGTAGGGGGTGCTGTCCTTCAGGGGCACTGCCCAGGCAGGGGGTGTTTGTGTCCCATAGGGCGTATTGCAGGGATGCTGAACTGGACAGGGGGAGCTCTGTGTTCTTGGGGGCTCCCCAGCCTGTGGCTGCCAGGCAGGCTGTGATGGGCACTGCGCTGTCTGCCCCTGCAGGCATCACCAATCATGATGAGTACTCACTGGTGCGGGAGATGATGGAAGAGAAGAAGGAAGAGATCACAGGCACTCTCAAGAAGGACAAGACCTTGCTGCGGGATGAGAAGAAGATGGAGAAACTCAAGCAGAAGTTGCACACAGACGATGAGTGTACGGACCTGCCCTGTGCTGGAGGCAGGAGGGGTGGGGCCAGCCCGCACTGCGGGTAGTGAGTGGGCAAGTGGGCGCCATGGGGGGAGGTCAGTCCCGGGGATGGCCAGCGCTGTGGATGGAAGGAGGTTGCAGTGGGAATGTGGGGGTTGTTCCTGCATAGTCTCTCTCAGTGCCTTGGGTCAGTCGGTCTGTCCTTCCCAGCTTCATGCCCTGGGCAGGGACTAGCTATGGGGCTGGCGTTTGGCCCTGCTCACGTTCTGTGCTCTCGGCAGTGAACTGGCTGGATCATGGGCGAACACTGCGTGAGCAAGGCATCGACGACAACGAGACGCTGCTGCTGCGACGCAAGTTCTTCTACTCCGACCAGAACGTGGACTCCAGGGACCCTGTGCAGCTCAACCTGCTCTACGTGCAGGTACCCACCCCCCCAGCCTGTTCCCTGCCACGAAAGCTTAGCTAGTGACCCGTTCCCCGCTCCCCAGGCCATGCCGGTCCTCTCCAGCCTCAGCCCTGTGCTGCTCAGGGCTCGTGTCCTGGCCACAACGCTCTGGGGTTTTGCAGTGTGAATTGCATGCTGTTACCTGGTGCAGGGCAGCTCTCCGTGGCTGGGAGCTGGCGCTCTGCTGGCCCATTGCTCTCCATGTCCACTAACGGGAAACTAAGAAGGACTTGGCTTAGTTTGGAGCAAGAAAGATTTAGGCTCTGTCTACGCTAGCATTTGTGTCAGCAAAAGTCATGTCACTCAGCTTGTGGAAAACAGCTCCTCGGGTGCCCAGCACTCGCTCGATGGGAGACGCTCTCACCCGACACAGCTACCACCACTCGGGGGGGGGGGGGGGGGTGGTTTTTTTGATGTCACAGGGACAGCAGCTACACAAGCGACCTGACAGCAGCACATCTGCATTGGTACTGCTGTGCCACTCTCAGCTCACCAGCGTAGACGTGGCCTGAGTCTGGGCATTAGGCCCAGCTCTCCCCCAGCAGGGATGGTTCAGCAGGTGACCTGAGGAGGCTGTGGGGTCCCCATCATTGCAGGGTTTTAGGAGCGGTGTGACGATGTGGTTCTGGCGAGACCCAACTGAGAGTGCCAATTCAGGACCAATTGCTCAAACAGGGCAGTCACAGCCCAAGGCTGGGGTTTTTCCACCTGTAAGGCAAACCAAACCAGCCAGACAACAGACTTCGGTGTCACCTCTCGCTAAGCCGCAAGTCACACAAACAATCTTGACACTCCCCAGTCTCCCAGCATTCACCACCAGTCCCCACACGTCCTGGCATGAAATAGTTATGAAAACGACACCCAGTAGAAAAAACAGGATTCTCATTTGATCCCAAAGACAAGCCAACCAAGGTATATACATAGATTCTTACCACAATCACGGTTGCCAATCCTTTAGATCTAAATCTAAGGTTATTATAAAGAGGAAAAAATAGGACTGAGAGCTAGAATTTCGTTAAATGAAATCATTCATGCCAGTAATGCAAAGTCTTAGTCCAGGCTGATAGCAGTGATGATCGAACTGCAGTTCAAATAAGTCTCTAGGAGACGTCCTGGCTGGATGGTCATTCATCCTTGTTCAAGCTGCAGTTTGTAGCAAAGCCCTCCAGAGGTAATAAGCAGGATTGAAGACGAAATGGAGACGAGCCTCTCCTAATATAACCTTTCCAGGGTAAAACACTTCTTTTTCCTATTGAAAGTGTACAGCAAAATGGAGTCTCAGTCACATAGTAGTTTCTGCACACCCTGCTGAGTCACACAGAGGATCCACCTCCTCTCTATGGTCAACTTGTTGTAGTTAATGTCCCCTAAGCCTCAAGGCTGAGGTCTAAGGCTTGACTGACACACTTCGGGTGTTACCCAGGGATGACGCCAGCACCTAATCTAATAACACTACAGTACACAGCTCATGATTCTAACGGTTTCAACTAGACGAAACAGATACGAGAGCTATAACAAAGCATTAATCGTAACCATAACCTACCTGTCTGGTCTCAGACACCTTATATGACCCCCTTTACATAGGATTTGGTGCCACTACAGAACCTTGGTTGCAACCCATGTTCTGTATGGTCCCAGTTTATATCAATAACGTCACAAGCGGACTGGACAAACCCTGTCAGGGGTGGCTTGGTATCAGTTAGTCCTGTCGCAGCGCAGTGGGCTGGACTGGCTGAGCTCTTCGGGCTCCGTCCTGCCTTGCTGCGCTCCAGCGGCCCCAGTGCAGCTTCCTGCTCCCTTCTAACCCTTTCCCTGGGGAACTAGCAGTGTCTGGGCTTGGGGGGCTGCGGCTCAGGCTGCTGCCCTGTGCGAATGGGAGATGGGCTGCCCTGGTCTGGCACCTCCTGTCCCTTAGGAGCTGCCACTTCTTAACCCCAAGGAGAAGTTTTTGAGCAGCTAGTAATGCATCTCTCCCCTCCCCCTATACACTCTGTGTAAGGCCAGGCCCTAGCCAGCTCCTGGGCCTGACTTGCCTCCTGTCCCCCGCAAAACCGCAAAGCAGCTTAGCCCCAAGTCAGCAAACAGTCATCTTCAGAGAGCGCCAGGTAGGAACAAGCTCCACAATATTCTCAGCACGTCATGTTAAGCCAGAGTGCGGGAACTTCCCCTCCAGCCAGTGTGCAGTTCCCTTCCCCTCTCTTTTCTCTGCCCCCCAGCCAGTGTGTGGCTCCCCTCCCTCCCCCCGCAGTCAGCATGCAACCCCCATCTCCTCTCCTTCCTCCCCAGCCCCCCCACCACCATGAGACCCCCATCCCTTCTCCTTCCTCCTCATCCCTCCTCACCCCCCAGCCAGTGTGTGGCTCCCCTCCCTCCCCCTGCAGCCAGCGTGCAATCCTTGTCCCCTCCCCAGCCAGCGTGTGACCCCCAGCCAGTGTGTGACCCCCACCCTCCCTTCTTCCTCCCCAGCCAGCGTGTAACCACACACACCTGGTCAGTGTGTGGCTCCCCCTCCCCCAGCCCAGTGCCCCAGACTCACCCTTCTCCTCTCCCGCAGGCTCGTGATGACATCCTGAATGGCTCCCACCCTGTCTCCTTCGACAAGGCCTGCGAGTTTGCTGGGTTCCAGTGTCAGATCCAGTTTGGATCCCACAATGAGCAGAAGCACAAGCCAGGCTTTCTGGAGTAAGGGTCCCAAGGAGCCCTACAGAGGCGCCCCCCCAGCCGCCCCTGCCCCCCAGTCCGGCACTCGGCTTAGCGTTACTTTGAGGGCGGAGCTCCCGGCCTTCTCCCTGCCACACCCGTTCCAGGGAGCCCTCTGGGTACCTCTGCAGTGTGGAGGGGTCTGCTTCGGGGATGAGGGTCCTGACGGAGCCCTGAGCTCCGGCCTCTCCCATGTCCGCCCTGTCCCAAGGACTCACTCCCTGCTCATGCCCTGCCTGGGGCTCCTGCGGGGGGCTGATGCCAGGACTTGGCACTGGGGCTTATCCAGGGCACGTGCTGGGGGTCAGCAGGCCTGCACCAGGCTCTGCCAGTAACAGCTGGTTCTGCTTTCCCTGTAGCCTGAAGGACTTCCTGCCCAAGGAGTACATCAAGCAGAAAGGCGAGCGCAAGATCTTCATGGTGAGTGTGTCGGGGTGGGGCAGGCCACTGCCTGGGCCTGCCCTGGGATCTGTTCGCCTGGCCTGTGCACAGCCAGGCCCTGGCCTCTCCCAAAGCTGCAGGACCCATGCCCAGGAGAGGAGGCAGGAGCCTGGGGCAGCTACTCAATGAGGCATTCGGTCATTTGGTGTGCGTCTGTGGCTGGGATGGAGGTCTGGTAGTTCCTGGGAGAGCCCATAGCGGGGAGGGGCAGGGGCAGGGGCAGGGGCAGGGGATACACCGGCTGTGGGAGAGGCTGCGTAGCAGTTCAGGCTGATGAGCACAGCTGCTTTGAGGGGAGGTTCATGGAGGGCTGGTGGAAGGCAGAGTGGGAGAGAGCAGGACAAGGGTGGTGGCTGGCAGGGTCCGGTGAGGCCCTGGTTGCTGGGAGGGCCGTGACGGGGTGGCCAGGAGCGGGGGGGGAGGGGGGACAACAGGCAGAGTGGGGCGCCCTGGAGGGAGCCATGGCGTTGGGGTTATCGGCTCTGCTCTCTCAGGCTCACAAGAACTGCGGCAACATGAGCGAGATTGAGGCCAAAGTTCGCTACGTGAAGCTCGCCCGCTCCCTGAAAACCTACGGCGTCTCCTTCTTCCTGGTCAAGGTGAGCCAGTGGCTCCCCACGTGCCCCGGCCTCCTGTCCCTGCCACCCCTCCAGCTATCGGTGTCCATGCGACCCCCCGCATCACTCCTCCCCTCCGCTCTGCTCACGTGTTCTCTCCCTCCTTCGTCACTGGGGCATCATCCAGCGGAGTGGGGCCCGTGGGGCTACACCCTTGCTGATGGGACATTGCCCTGCTGGTGGAGCTGGGCCCTGGAGGTGCCTTTGCTTTGGGGCAGCTGTAACCCTTCCCTGTCCTGGTGCTAGGAGAAGATGAAGGGAAAGAACAAGCTGGTGCCGCGGCTGCTGGGGATCACCAAAGAGTGTGTGATGCGTGTGGACGAGAAAACCAAGGAGGTGATTCAGGAGTGGAACCTCACCAACATCAAACGCTGGGCTGCCTCACCCAAGAGCTTCACCCTGGTAAGGGCCTGTCCCCCAGCATCCTCCAGCCTGCCCCCCAGTGCCTCCGGCCTTCCCCTGCCTCCAGCCTGCCCCTTCCAAACCACACCAGCCTCTGGGGCATGGCTGCCTTGCCCAAGAGCTTCGCCCTGGTAAGGGCCTGCCCCCCTACTGCCTCCGGCCTGCCCCCCTACTGCCTCCGGCCTGCCCCTTCCAGACCACACCAGCCTCTCGGGCTGGGCTGCCTCACCCAAGAGCTTCACCCTGGTAAGGGCCTGTCCCCCAGCACCCTCCAGCCTGCCCCCCAGTGCCTCTGGCCTGCCCCTTCTAGACCACACCAGCCTCTGGGGCTGGGCTGCCTTGCCCAAGAACTTCACCCTGGTAAGGGCCTGCCCCCCCACTGCCTCCGGCCTGCCCCCCAGTGCCTCCAGCCTTCCCCTGCCTCCGGCCTGCTGCTTCCAGACCACACCAGCCTCTGGGGCTGGGCTGCCTCGCCCAAGAGCTTCACCCTGGTAAGGACCTGTCCCCCAGCACCCTTCCCCAGTGACTCTCCTGTTCCACCACTGCCTTCAGCATGCCCCTCCCTGACCACACCAGCCTCCTGTGCTAGAGAGTGTCTGCGAAGAGCTTCCCCTGGGAAGGACCTGGACTCTTGCCCCTCCCCAACACCTCTGGCCAAGCCGTGCCTCCCACACCTCTCCTTGCCTTCTGGGTCCCCTCCCCCCATGCACATGCGTTCCCTGGGGGCAGAGCAGTACCTTTTGGCATGGAGCTAAGGTGCAAGCCAGGCAGGGCAGCAGGTGCCGGCTTTGGTGCTGCCCAGTGTCCTGTTGCTGTAGGATTTCGGGGATTACCAGGATGGGTACTACTCAGTGCAGACGACGGAGGGGGAGCAGATCGCCCAGCTCATTGCTGGCTACATTGACATCATCTTGAAAAAGGTGAGGCTGTGCAGGAGGGGTTGCAGGGGGTGGAGGTCACACGGGGTCATGCAGGGGTGAGGCTGTGCAGGAGGGATCGCAGGGGGTGGAGGTCACACGGGATCATGCAGGGGTGAGGCTGTGCAGGAGGAGTCGCAGGGGGTGGAGGTCACACAAGGGGTCATGCAGGGATGAGGCTGTGCAGGAGGGGTTGCAGGTCACACGGGATCATACAGGGATGGGCTGTGTGGTGGTGGGGCTGTGCAGGAAGGGTCGCAGGGGGTGGAGGTCACACGGGATCATGCAGGGGTGAGGCTGTGCAGGAGGAGTCGCAGGGGGTGGAGGTCACACGGGATCATGCAGGGATGGGCTGTGTGGTGGTGGGGCTGTGCAGGAAGGGTCACAGGGGGTGGAGGTCACACAAGGGGTCATGCAGGGATGAGGCTGTGCAGGAGGGGTCCTGGGGTGGAGGTCACACGGGGTCATGCAGGGATGGGCTGTGCAGGAGGAGTCGCAGGGAGTGGAGGTCACATGGGGTCATGCAGGGATGAGGCTGTGCGGGGGAGGGGTCGCAGGGGGTGGAGGTCACATGGGGTCATGCAGGGATGAGGCTGTGCAGGCGGGGTCACGGGGTGGAGGTCACACAAGGGGTCATGCAGGGGATGGGCTGTGCGGGGGAGGGGTCACAAGGCAGAGCGTGGCCAGCAGGGGGGCAGTGCTGCCATAGGGACGTGCAGCTGTACAGGCTGCGCTGAACTACCAGGGGATGGTTCCCGTGCTGCTGTGCTTCTGCCGATAGGCTGGAAGGAGTCACATTGCTGCAGGGAGCAGAGAGGGCAGGTGGGTGGGGGCTGAGGCCAGGCCAGCCGGGGGGTAGCATGGAGGTGCCTGGTTTAGAGCCCAGGAGTCAGGAATAGCAGAGTTGTGGCTGCTCCCCCCCTCCAGTGGCTGCTGCATGGGACCAAGCAGGGAGGGCAGGAGCTTTCCCTCCCCCTCCCCCTGGAGTCACAGGGGTGATCCCAGCATCTTCCTGGCCCCTCTCAACCCTGCCCCCGGCAGGGCTCTGCTCCTGGAGTAGCCCCAGGGGCACTGGAAGCTATCCTGGGCCATGTCCCCGCACCCTCCTCTGGGGGACTCCCCTGGGGTTGATGCTGACTAATGGACTCTCTTTCTCTCTCTGTCCTACAGAAAAAGAGCAAAGACCACTTTGGGCTGGAGGGGGATGAAGAGTCCACCATGCTGGAAGACTCCGTGTCCCCAAAGAAGTATGGCTCTGGGCAGCCAGCGGGGAGGGTTCCAGGGAGGGAGAGCTCAGTCCCTCAGTGGCTGGGGTTAGAGCACTGAACGGACAGATGTGTGGGCTGCTGGACAGTGAATGTGAGCGAGTCTCTCCTGGCCATGCTCGCTGTGCTGCATGTGAGGGCTGCCAGGTCCTCCAGGTGTGGGGAGCGAGACAGGGCAACGCCCCCCCTGCGGAGTTGCCCTTACCAGCCTGACATCAGTCCTGGGCAAGGTAATGGAGCGGCTGGTACGGGACTCGAGTACTAAAGAGTTAAGGGGGGGGGGGGTCACAGCTCCTGTCTGACTAACTTGACATCTTGTTCCGATGAGGTTACGAGCCTGCATGGCAAAGGTGACAACGTCGATGAGATGCCCTTAGACTCCCATAGGGCGCTATTCTTGGTGCTACATGACATTTCAATTTAAAAAACCGAGAGCAATATAAAGTTAACAAGGCTAACGTTCAATGGACTAAAAACTGGCTGGTAGATCTCGAAATCTTCATCGAGCAGGTGTGTTTCTAGTGGCTCTCACAGGGATCAGGGCTTTGCCCTAGGCTAGTTCACGTTTTTACCAATGACCTGCAACAAAACATAGAATCATCCCAGATAAAGTTTGCAGATGTCACAAAATGGGGAGAGCAGTAAATAACCTAGAGGAGAGGTCACTCATACAGTGCGATCCAGATCGCTTGGTAAGCTGGGCACAAGCAAACAGCATGGATTTTAATACAGCTAAATGTAAATGTGTATTGTCATGGACCCACAGGATTGGTGCTATGGCCTGGCTTTGGAACAGTCTCTAGGAGGAACCTGTTAACGGGCCAGACCCCCGAGGGTCTCACTCTTCCTCCAGAGTTGGCCCTGCGGCTTCACCACCTCCTTAGGCTGGATCTCTGAGCCTGCAGCCCCCCTGCTTCACCCTGTGAGCTCTGGTTAGTGAGTCCCACTGAGATAAACCCTGATGGAGACCTACCCACTCCACAGGGATTAATGCACCTCGCCCAGCATCTGCAGTGACGCTCACCCAGTGCTGCCAGAACAGTTGGGTCTGTCAGTCACCTGGACACAGCACAGGGAGCCCTTAGGGTAGCCCAGAGAACTGACGGTTGGAGCATCCTCCAGTCTGGCCAGCCCAGAGCCCAGCCACACTGTAGGGAACTCATTTCTTTTGACCTCCTTTGTCAGACTCCAGGTGAGAGTCCCAGCTCCTGCCTGCTTTGATTCCCCCACCTCATTCCTCCCCAGTCCTTTGTTCTCCAGCTGGGGAATGGTGCTCAGCCTCCCAGCTGCGCTACCCAGATCGCTTGGTAAGCTGAGAGGTGGGAGAATCACAGTCCCTGGGGGGCATTGAGTGCTAGGTGTCAATGTCTGAGCGATTGGATTTGTCATTGTCTTCTCAGATGCTGCATTGATATGGGGACAGGGCCCAGACAGCTTGGCAACAACCACACGTGTCCTCAGCCTGTTCTGAGAGCAAACAGCCCTTTTCCACCCATGGAGGAACAATGCAGGGGAAGCTGAGGCACAAACAGGGCTCATAAAAATGTTACAGAATATTCCCACTTTGTCATATATACATCTAGGAACAAAGACCATAGTCACACTCATAAGATAGGGGACGGTGTCCTGGGAAGCAGTGACTCTGAAAAAGATTTGGTGGTCTTGGTGGATAATTAGCTGAACATGAGCTTCCAGTGTGACACTGTGGCCAAAAGAGCTAATGCGACCCTGGGATGCATAACCAGGGAAATCTCACGTAGGAGCAGCGAGGTTATTTTACCTCTGCATTTGGCACTAGCACGACTGTGTGGAAATGCTTTGTTCAGTTCTGGTGTCCACAATCCAAGGAAGATGTTGATAACTTGGAGAGTATTTACAGAAGAGCCACAGAAATGATTTAAGGATTAGAAAACCTGCTGTATAGCGATAGACTCAGAGCTCAGTCTACTTAGCTTAAAGAGAAGGTTAAGTGGTGACTTGATCCCAGGCTGTAAGTACCTGTGTGGGAACAAACATTCTTGAGTGCTTGCTCATGTCGATTCCATTCTGGGTGCGCGCAACCATGTGCAGTGCTGTCGGAGATTTTTGCCTTAGCGGTATCTGTAGGATCAGCTGTGGCACCCTCTTGAGTGCTGCGCTCATTTGCTGGTATATCGGGCGCCACCGGGTCTCCGCCCTCTCAGATCCTTCTTACCCATGGTTGGTAGTTAACAGCTCTTTACAACCCATTGTCTGTCTTTGTGTGTGGTTCGTTAGTATTTAGTTAGCCCTGAAGTTAAGTGCTAGGTTAGTTAGAGTCTTGGCTGGAACTTTGCCCCGGCGTGGAGCATCCGCCGCCTTTTGCCCCCGCTTCGAAGTATGCTTCTCATGGAGCAGGCCGATGCTGATCAGTGACCCCCACAACAGGTGTTTGAACTGTTGGGGGCGTCCTATAGAGAGGACAAGTGCAGCATCTGTAAGAACTTTCATCCTAGAACCCAGAAGGAGCGGGATATCTGCTTGAGGGCCCTCCTCACGGAGGCTGTGCTTCATCCTGCATGGGAGCCCTCCTGCTCGGACTCCACTCCCTATCTCTGCATTGGTGTGGAGCGCTCCGCCCGGCACTGTTCCCTCTCACTGGTGCCTAAGAAGCGGCAAAAGAAGAGCTCCCCAGCACCAGAAGGGAAGGGGGCTTTGGGCAAACGGCCGATGTCAGGCCCGCTCTGCAGCTTCACGGGGATACTGCTGCTGCCCGACCCCCAAGCCCAGCCAGGAATCCGCCTCCGTCTGCCGGGAATGGCAGGGGACCCTGGCTTCTCTTTAGGCCTTCGCTGCCCGAGGTGGCCATGGGAGGTAAAGAAGCAGCAGAGCGGCCAGCACCGCAGACATCACATCAGACGCTGGACTCAGCTAAGACCCCAACATCCCAGAGCATGACGGTCCTGGGACTACCCTCTAGGGCAGCAGAGCATTCTCAGTCCCCAGACTGCAGGCATAGATTCCCATCGCCCCACCTAGGACCCCGGCACCATGACCTCAGTCTCCAGTCATAAGACCCACGTCCCCGACGCCACGCTCTCCCGCTACAAGGCATGGGACATTGAAGTTGAGACAGTGGTCCCTATACCCTCGGTAACGGCAGCTTCCTGCCAGAGATCACCATGGCGCAGGTCAGCATCACCTAAGCGGTCTCCCAGCCATCGTTCCCCACTGGGCACGATCGCTCCAGTTCACGGCACCACTCTCTGCCTCCGCAGTACTGCTCGTCAAGCAGGCATGGATCCTCGCCCTCTTCTCACCAGTCAGCGACGAGGATCAAGTCGGCAGACTCAGGTCTCCATGGCAGTGGTCTGAGTGAGAGCAGGATTTCAGTCCCTTGCTGAGGAAGGGTGAATCACCGCCGACCCGCAAGGCTGGCACAGCATCTGTGGCGGCAGTGTGGCAGCAGAGGCAGTGGCCTGCGAAGTGGCTGTACTGGAATCTGTGGGGCGTGCTCCCGCTGTTCCTCCCTGGCCACCTTGGACAAACTGCCCCGGCACCAGAGTTGGAACATGGTGCCGAATCCGATGCGGGGGCAGCACAGCAGGCTCCAGCACCTAAGGAGCCGTACCTGGAGAGGGAAGAGTAACCCGGCCCTCCGCCTGCGGTGCAGTTGTTGTCGTTGTCTCCAGACGAAGTGGTGACGGGCCCCTCCCAAATGGGCAGCCACCCAACGAGTTCAAGGAGCACCAGGCCCTCCTTAAAAGGGTGGCTACCAATCTGAACCTGGAAACTGAGGAGCTAGTGGAGGAGTTGGAGTACCTCTTTAATGTTGTTATACCCTCTACCAACCCAGCCTGGGTCACGCTGCCCGTCTACCCAGGGGTCCTTAAGATTGCGAAGTCGCTGTGGCAGACCCCCTCTTCCATTCTATGTACTACGCCCCTGCAAAGGGATTTGAATATCCATACACACCTCCTCCAGCAGGGTCGTTGGTTATGTCCGCTGTCAATGAGAGGGACAGGCAGGGTCAGGTGAGTGGCACACCAGAAAACAAACACTCCAAGAGACTGGACTTGTTTGGCAGAAAAATTTATTCAACGTCCAACCTGCGCTTTTGGATATCTAACTCCCGGCCTTGTTAGGCAGGTACAGTTTTAATCTGTGGGACTCTATCAGCAAATTCAAGGAGGCCTCCCACAGAACCGAGCCCAGGAGTTTGCTGCCTTGATGGATGAGGGCAAAACAGTAATGAGAGGTGACCTCCAGATGGCGGGGGACACGACAGACTCGGAGGCCAGAGTTGGCACTCCTGCGGTGGTGATGAGGCGCAGCTCCTGGTTACCGTCCTCTGGGTTATCCCAGGAGATGCAGGTCACCATTCAGGACCTCCCATTTGAGGGGGTGGGGCTCTTCGAGCTCACAGACACACGGCTCCATGGCCTTAAAGACTCCTGGGTCACCCTCTGCTCCTTGGGCCTGCACACTCCTCCCTAGTCCAGGAAGCCATTCTGTCCTCCGCCTCCTCCACTCCTGCAGTCTAGGTCCTGGGGGACTCCGTGGCTGAGACCCTACAGGAGAAAGGACAGAGACAAGGGATCTAAGCGGCGACACCCGTCATCTTCCCGTTCATCTGCCCAGCCTGGCCCTTCCAGAGACCTAGGAAGCCAGGAACAGGCATTTTGAGGATGTGCTTGAGGACAGCGCCCTAGTCACATCCCAGGATCCACCCTCCCACTCTTTCCTCAACTGTCCGCACCCCTTCTAGTCGTCCTGGTTGCAGCTGAACTCGGACTGTTGGGTGCTTGACATAATATCTTCAGGTTACACCCTGCAGTTCATGAGTGAAAGGCCATCCAGTGTCTGCTCAAAGAATTTTTTCTTGGATCACTGCCTGAATTCACTACTGCTACGATCAGGCGAAGGTGCCCCCTCTAGTGTTTGTAACCACCCACTCAAGCAGGGCACAGGCCTCGTTGGCAGCTTTCCTAGCCCAAGTGCCAATCCAGGACATCTGTAGGTCAGCCACCTGGTCATCCATCCACACGTTCACGTTCCCTTATGCACTTCCCCCAGCAGGTCCAGGATGATACTGGCTTCAGGAGAGCAGTATGGCAAGCCGCTAGCTGTGAACTCCAAGCCCACCTCCGAGGATACTGCTTGTGAGTCACCTAGAGTGGAATCGACATGAGCAAGCACTCGAAGAAGAAAAAACAGTTACTTACCTTTCGTAACTGTTGTTCTTCAAGTTGTGCTGCTCATGTCCATTCCATGACCCGCCCTCCTGCCCCTCTGTTGGAGTCGCCAGTAAGAAGGAACTGAGAGGGCATAGAGCCAGCGGCGCCCAATATACCAATGCATGAGCGTGGGGCACCATAGCCGGCCCTACGGATACCACTAAGGTAGAAATCTCCAACAGCCACGCACATGGGCGTGTGCACACCTAGAATGGAATCAACATGAGCAACGCATCTCGAAGAACAACAGTTGTGGAAAGGTAGGTAACTGCTTTTGTACGAGTGGGCTCTTCAGTCTAGCAGAGGAAGATGTGACTCAGTCCAGTGGCTGAGAGTTGAAGCCAGACACATTCAGAGCAGAACAAAGGTGTAAACGTTTGATGGAAGGTCATTAGCTATTGGAGCCATCTACAAAGGGTCGCGCTGGGCTCTCCATCCCTGACAATACTGAAAGGGATGGGATAGTTCTCTGAAAGACCTGCTCTAGCTCAGACTCAGTCTCTGGCCTGTGCTGTGCCGAGGGTGAGACCTGGCCGAGCACCGTGGTCCTTCTGGGCCTTGGAATCCTTGAACCCCTGAGAGCTGAGCTGTAGCCGGTGGTGCTGATTCTCTTGCAGGTCAACTGTTCTGCAGCAGCAGTTTAACCGCGTGGGCAAGGTGGAGCATGGCTCAGTAGCCCTGCCAGCCATCATGCGCTCAGGAGCCGGTGGGCCAGAGAACTTCCAGGTTGGCACAATGCCACAGGCACAGCAGCAGATCACCAGTGGCCAGATGCACCGAGGGCACATGCCCCCCCTGGTAAGAGCTGCTTCTGCCACACACAGCCGGCTCTGCCCGCCTTTGGCTGAGTCATGGGGAACATGTGGGGATGGGCCATTCTCCCCTGGGCTGGGTGTCTGTCACCTCAAGTTAATTGCACACTGCCCTTGTGCATTCTCACAGACCTCCCCAGTGCAGACCCCTTTTCCATCTCTCTCTGCACTGCCCCATTCCCTCCAAACCACTCTTGGATCCCCCTTTTCATGGTCACTCGGGTCCTCCTTTCAGCCTGAGCTCCCTGCAGCTGTGCCCCACTTCCAGATCAGCATTGCCAGCAGCTTGTCATCACCTGTGGCATCTGGTCCTGCCCAGGCTGGTGGCCCCTGCAGCGGTATGTGTGGCAAGGGGCTTTTCCTTGACCTGGCTCAGCAACCTCACACCACTGGTGCTCCGGATGGGGCAGTAGTTCCTGCCTACAAGCTGGATGTGCCTCCTCACCCTCCAGCGGGGGCCTTGTTCAGCTGGTGCTGTGTTCATGGTGGGCGAGGCAGGACATAGACTTGACAACATTGGCCTTGTGCATCTCCTTTGGCCCAAGATGTGGCTAGCCCTGAGCTGCCTGTGGTCCCAGATGTCGCCCTCAGGACAGGTGTCAGATGCCGCTCCAGATCTTTCCTTGTTAGGTCTGTCCAGGTAGGGTCCCTGGCTCTGGGCTTTGCCCAGGGCTTGGTGAGAGGTGCTTGCCTTGTCTGGGAAGGCCTCATTGGGCTCCCAACTGGATCCCAGGGCAACCTGTAGGCACCTTGCACTGGTCAGCCGAGTGGGGGTGAGGGGCGCTCTGGGCAGGCCATGTTCCCTCCCTGTCACTGGAGTGGCTGTCGTGCCATGCATTGGATGCAATTCTGACTGTGTCCTCTCTGCAGAAACACCTGCCCAAAACCTCAGCATCGGCAACTGCTTTACTGCCCCTCTGCATGGGTCAGCGTAGCACCCACATAGTGCTGGGCAGGGCAGGGACCAGACCGGGTGCTCAGCCGCTGCAGGGCCCTTAGCCAAATTCCCCCTCGTGTGTTGCAGACCTCGGCCCAGCAGGCCCTGACTGGCACCATCAACTCGAGCATGCAGGCTGTGCATGCAGCACAGGCCACCCTGGATGACTTTGAGACGCTGCCGCCCCTTGGGCAGGACGCCGTGAGTGTTTGGATACCCCCTCTCTTCCCAAGCCTGGCGGGGGGGCAGTGCTGGGGAGGATGAGGGGGCCAGGTCTCTGGGAGTGACTTTGCCCTGAGGAGTTCTGTTCCATGAGGGGCAGATCTGGGGGCCCCAGATCCCAAACATCAGAATGGCCAGACTGGGTCAGACCAATGGTCCATCTAGCCCAGTATTCTGTTTGCCGACAGTGGCCAATGCCAGGTGCCCCAGAGGGAATGAACAGAACAGGTAACCTTTGAGTGATCCATCCCCTGTCGCCCATTCCCAGCTCCTGGCAAACAGAGGCTAGAGACACTATCCCTGTCCATCTTGGCTAATAGCCATTGATGGACCTGTCCTCCATGAACTTATCTAGTTATTTTTGGAGCTCAGGGAGAGGCTGAGGGGGCACCAGCTGCCTCGGGGGCGGGTTCCCCACCTCCTGCTCACAGATGGGGCTGAGGGGTCCCTGGGCTGACTCTGCTCTCGCTCTTTCAGGCTTCCAAAGCCTGGCGCAAGAACAAGATGGACGAGTCGAAGCACGAGATCCATTCGCAGGTGGACGCCATCACTGCCGGCACTGCCTCCGTGGTGAACCTGACTGCAGGTGTGTCCTGGGGCTGGGCTGCAGGGGCGCCCTGCCCCTGCCTAGTGCTCAGACCTCTGCATCTGGTGTGACCCAAGATTGGACCCTGGGGTAGAGACCATCTGCCCCTTCCCCCAGCAAGGCCCAGTGCTGGCTGGACCCCAGACGTTGCCCCCATGCAGCAGAAATCCTAGGCACGCTGCCTCCGCCCTGCCCTGCCCTGCCGCCAGTGCTCTCTGCCCCATGCCCCTTTTGGGGCCCCCTGCCTCGCCCCCACTCTGCGTTGCTGCTCTCCCTCTGAATGTGACTGCATCGCATAGTTCCCACCATGGCACCAGCGTCCCAGCCCAGTGCACCCCCAGCCACACGCCAGGTGCATGTCAGGCCTGGGCTGTGCCCCCAGGCTCCAGGACAGGCAGGGGAATTGGGCCAGGCAGTCACTGAGCGGGGTCAGGCTTGGCGCTCCCCTGTCTCTTTGGACTGTGGGGGCTACTTGCTGCTCCCACTACTCCTGCCTTCTCCCTGCGCAGGGGACCCGGCCGACACAGATTACACGGCTGTGGGCTGTGCCGTCACCACCATCTCCTCCAACCTGACCGAGATGTCCAAGGGCGTGAAGCTGCTGGCCGCGCTCATGGAGGATGAAGGGGGGAATGGGCGACAGCTCCTGCAGGCTGCCAAAAACCTGGCAAGCGCCGTCTCAGACTTGCTAAAAACGGCACAGCCAGCCAGTGTCGAGGTGAGTGTGGGGCAGGGGAGGAAAGGGGGAAAGAGGGACAGAGGGGGTGACGGGATGGGGCTCCGAGGCCTGATCATGTGTTTGCCCTGCTTCCCTGCAGCCGCGACAGAACCTGCTGCAGGCGGCCGGCTCCGTGGGCCAGACAAGCGGGGAGCTGCTGCAGCAGATTGGAGAAAGTGACACCGATCCTCGGTTCCAGGTGAGCGCAGCCCTGGCCAGGGGAAGGGCGGGGCGGGGCGGTTGGCCGCTAATGGGAACAGGTCCTTTTCCCAGGATTGTCCTGCGGCTCCCTTCTCCCAGCATGGAGGCTGGGGCAAGTGGTGTGGGCTGCCCCAGCCTGGGCCCTGTGGAGGACTGCTGTGCCAGACACGGGGGGCAGGGCCACTCCTGCCCCGAGCCAGAGCCTCCATGGAGTAACGCTTCTTCTCTTGTGGATTCCCGTGCAGATCCCAGAGTGCCGCCGCGCTCGGACCCTGCCCACCTCAGAGCCAAAGACGGTAAAGGGGGGGAGCGCAGGGGCTCCCAGCCCTCCTCTTGGGAGCACAATCAGCTGGGTTCTTTGGGAAGGGAACTTGTCAAAATCTGCTCTTCCTGTATCTTGGAAGTTCATGCACTCAGGTCACCCTGCTCTAGTGACCACTCAGAGCTCTGCCCTGTGCTCCCAAATCCCTATCACTGTTCCCCCACAGTCCCCTCTGCTCCAGTGGACCCACCCCTTCCCCCAGCACTGGCTGTTCCTGAGCCAGCAGAGCCCTCCTGCCTGGGCTCAAGCTGGCCTGGGGGCCGCCCAGATGTTTAGTGCTCTCAGGGGCATCCGAGCAGTAGGGCTTGGGGAGGGGCTGGTGCAGAGCTGGGGGGGAGATGGAGCTCAGGCAAGGGAAAGAGGTGAGAGGTGCTGGGAGGAAGGAGAAGGCTGCAGGAGTCCATGAAGGGAAGCGCTAGAGAGAGGCACAGCAGGGAGCAAGGGGCTGAGAGTGATGGGACGGGCTTGGCCTGTCTGAGCCGCTCACAGGACTTTCCGTTCTAGGCCTGAGGCTCTTGTGTGTGCTGCAGGCTGAGGGGCTGGGTCAGGCGCAGTGACTGGCGTGTAGCTGTTCAGACAGACACCCAGGGGAGCAGAGTCCGAGCCCCAGCCTGACCTCCGTCTGCCAGGCTCTGCCACTCAGCAGCCAGACCCGAGTGTATCCACTTCCTGCCTCCTGCACTCTCCTGTGGGTCGCTGCTGCTGCAGACAGTTAATCCGGGTGTGACTGGGGCTGGGAACTAATGAGCTTGGTGCATGTCTTCTCCTGGCTTGTGATTGTGGCTGGAACTGGTGGTGGGTCAGGGGAAAGCGGCCTCTGATTGCAGCAGATTGAGGAGCAAGGGAGGTAAGGCCTTGGGGCCAGAGCTGTCTGTAGCAGGGGCCCTGGGTGAGGGAGCTGACTGACTACCAGGGCAGTGTGCGGTGTGGTGTGGCTGGCCATGTGTGCAAGGACAGTGCCTCATGGCCTGTGCCTGCAGGCTGCCATGCGCCACACGCAAAGCGCTCTATGGGGGGACGTGGCTTGTCGATTGCAGCGTGTCTGTTGGGTGCTGTCAGAGCCATGGTTCTGCTGAGGGGCAGGCGGCTGCCGGCAATGTGGCTGGTGGTGACGTTACCCTTGGTGTGCCCATTGTGTGGCAACACTTGCTTGGAGCCTGTGGCATGTGCGGTCTCAGTACCGGCTGTGGCCCGCAGCGGGCAGTGCCCGTTGTTGCCTGCAGGCGTTGATGGCTCTGAGCCCTCCCCGGGGCTGGTTACATGAGACGCTCCAACAAGCTCCTGTTTCCCTGTTGAATATTTCACGAGGTTCTGGGTGGTCCTGCCAGCTGGCCTGCAGCTCCATGCCCCGGGGCCTGCCCTGACCCTCTGCTTCCCCCCAGGACATGCTCATGCAGCTGGCTAAGGCAGTGGCCAGTGCAGCCGCTGCGCTGGTCCTGAAAGCCAAGAATGTGGCCCAGAAGACAGAGGACTCGGCGCTGCAGACCCAGGTGATCGCAGCTGCCACGCAGTGCGCCCTCTCCACCTCCCAGCTGGTGGCCTGCACCAAGGTAAGAGCTGACTCAAGAGCCAGGTGGCTTAACCCTTCCCTGCCCGCACACCTCCCCTGTGCTGTGCCCAGCACCCTCGGTTCAGCGCTGCAGAGCCGGCACAGGGCGAATGGCGACAGCTCCACGCTCTGCAGGGCTGCGCAGAAAGCCCAGCTGGGACAGCCCAGGGCCAGATCCTGGTGTCCGCCAGCTGCTCGCTCCAACGGCTGGGCCCTGGGTACCTCCCAGCCCCTTCTGCTGCCCCACATTCGTGGGAGGGAGGGGGACCTGGGGCTGATGCACTGAGCTGCTGCTCTGTCTGCTGGCCCTTGGTTTGCAGGGCTGGCAGAGCTCCCTGCCCCGTGGCCTTTGTTGTGTCTGTAACTGTCCCTGTGCCCCAAGCCTTTACTGAATGGACCCCCTCGGGGCCAGGGGCATTAACCCTCTGTGCTGCAGTGGGGCGGGGGAGCATTAACCCTCTCTGCACCGCACTGCTGGACTGGTGGGGGCATCGTTAACCCTCTCTGCGCTGCAGTGCCGGACCCGGGGCAGGGTAGTATTAACCCTGTGTGTGCTGCAGTGCTGGTGGACGCAGGCACGAGGTCAGTAACAGGTCTCCCCCTTCTCCTGCAGGTGGTGGCTCCCACGATCAGCTCCCCTGTGTGCCAGGAGCAGCTGATTGAGGCTGGCAAGCTGGTGGCGAAGTCAGCGGAAGGCTGCGTGGAGGCCTCCCAGGCAGCCACCAACGATGACCAGCTGCTGAAGCAGGTGGGGGTGGCAGCCACAGCAGTGACGCAGGCCCTGAACGACCTGCTGCAGCACATCAAGCAGCACGCCACCGGCGGGCAGCCCATCGGGCGCTACGACCAGGCCACCGACACCATCCTCAACGTCACCGAGAATATCTTCAGCTCCATGGGCGATGCGGGTGAGGGGAGGGAGCCTGGAGCACCGTGGGGGGGAGGGCTGGGGGGTGTCGGAGAGGCCATCACAGGGTAACAGCATCTTCCAGGGTGGTGGCCTGCTGTGGCTGTGCATGGGCTGCTGGCAGAGGGCCTGCTCCATGCTGTGATCTCACAAGGTGAAGGGTCTGTCTCTGCCAGGCCTGCACTGACCTTGCCATGGCCTAGGAGTGGGGTGCAGGCTGGTGCCAGCAGGGACATGAGAGCTCCCAGTGAGGGTGCAGGTCGGAGGTGCTAGCTGGCCCTGCTGCGAGGGTTGCAGGGGGCGGTGCTGACTGACCCTGCCACGGTCTCAGGACGGGGTGGGGGCACCGGTTGACCCTGCCTCGGGGAGGGGGGGTGCCGGCTGACCCCTCTGCAGTCCCATGTGCTGTGCAGGTGGGTGATGTCCAGGGCTCACTGAAAGGCAGCTCTTCCTTTGGTCCCCAGGGGAAATGGTGCGCCAGGCTCGTATTCTGGCTCAGGCAACCTCTGACCTCGTAAATGCCATCAAAGCTGATGCTGAGGGGGAGACGGACCTGGAGAACTCACGCAAGCTGCTAAGTGCTGCCAAGATGCTGGCTGACGCCACAGCCAAGATGGTGGAGGCAGCGAAGGTCTGTGACACTCGGGGAGGGGCGGGGCGGGATTCAACCTTCCTTTGGAAATCCAGTGTGGCTCCTGGTCTGTGCAGGGCAGACAGCCCCAACCTGGTGCTAGGACTAGCAGAGAGCAGAGCTGCAGCTCTCCAGCTGAGTGCAGGCCTGGCGCAGCCTGGGGAGGGCAGGGCAGGCCCTGTCAGGCATTCAGCATATAGAGCAGAGAGGCGACTACCCCGGGACCTGTTCTGTGCAGGTCTGAGCGCCCTGTAATTAGTCATTTAAAATGAAACTAAACTGAATGTTTCAAGGTTTGAGCGTTTGGGGCTGTTACAGGCATTGGGGGGGCGGCTGTGAGTGACAAAGTTCAAAACTGTTTTCTATTAAGAAGCAGGCAGGCCTCAGTGTAACCTCATACTCACATTTTAAGATGAAGTGATGTGTTTACTGGCGATCAGCCCCTAAATGAGGAGACTAGATCGAAATTTTTTAACATTGCTTTGATGGCAGATGGATGTGCCTAATCTAAAATTAGCAGATAATTAATTACCATGAAATTCACTTTTTACTATATTTGTTTTTGCTAATATAATTACATTTTTACCTTTTATTGCCTGTTTAACATTAAGCATTCTTTTAATTAATATTTGCATAAATACTATATTAATAACTATTCATATACAAAGCATTTTTTAAAATTTGAAAACACTTGTGAAGACCAGTTCGAACTGAAATGCGTTTGAACTTATTCTTAACTTGCCTTTAAATTGTCACACTTCACTTTACTTCTGTTGTATTAGACCTCACTTGACAACTGTCAAGGGTATTTTTGGGCGTACTTACATGTCAGTATTTCATATAAACATATACAGATATTCTCTTTGTCCACTGTACCATGGAGGGGGTCCCAAGGCTGTAAAATTGCAGCCCTCCGTTACCCTCAGGCAGGAGCTCATTCTTGTTTCTCAGTCCATGAGGTTCTCTGTGCCGGGTTCTGAGCACTGGTTCCGTGCACCTCAATAGGGCTGTTGAGTCTGAAACCTAATAATAATGGCATTTGAATAGCAGTGCTGTTACTTCTTTCACTACTGACCTCTTAAAGAGAAGCATCATGCTCTTCCGGGGCTCGGATTGCAGACCCCTGCTCTTGTGGTGTAGTGAACCAAGCTGGGGGGACTCTGGTGCTAAGGGTGAGATACAGCAGCTGCTGTCAGGGTGGGAGAGATTGCTGGGTGCAGTCTGGGAGGCATCTGGCTTAATAGGTTTTCCTGCTCTGCCCAGGGGGCTGCAGCCCACCCAGACAGCGAGGAGCAGCAGCAGCGGCTCCGGGAAGCGGCTGAGGGTCTCCGCATAGCGACCAATGCCGCAGCTCAGAATGCCATCAAGAAGAAACTTGTGCACAAGTTGGAGGTGAGCTGCCTGGGAGAGGAGGGGGGCTATGGCAGAAGGGTCAGGTGATGAGTGAGCCTGTAAGTCGGGGGAGTTCTGCGTGGAAGGATCAGGAGGTTGAGGGGCTGCCAAAGGAGCAGGAGCAGGGACTGCTGGTGTCTGGGACCTCCCAGCTTTCTGGAGCACAGAGTCACCTTCTCTCGACGCACCCTACAGAGACCCCTCTGCCCCACCCCACACTGGGATGAGTTCTTGGCTCCCTGCCCAGAGGGCTGGGGTGGCTCTGTGAATACGCTGCTCTGCTGGTGCCTGCATCTCACCCACAGCTGGCTGGGGTGTGGTGTCCCCAGAGTGCGGGGTCTGTGCTGGCCAGGCCCCCAGAGCTGCACATGCGGTTCCTGCTCCCCAGTGTCAGGCAAGAGCCCCAGGCCAACTCCAGGAGGGTGCGCTGGGCCCTGCAGCCTGGGCACCAGGCAGCTCTGACGCACCTGCCGCTTCCTCCCTGCCAGCACACAGCCAAGCAGGCTGCAGCCTCCGCCACGCAGACCATCGCCGCTGCGCAGCACGCCGCCGCCTCCAACAAGAACCCAGCTGCGCAGCAGCAGCTGGTGCAGAGCTGCAAGGTAAGGAGCAGGGTGTTCCCGACCCCCCTGGGCTGCCCCATCCCAGCAGTTGCAGTGCAGGGTCACCCCACCCAGCCCTTCCCCTGGCTGCTGCTCTGCACCCGCCAGACACTGGCATACACTGAGCCTGGGCTCCACCTGGCGTCAGAGCTGGGCACAGGAGAAGCCCTGGAGGGATGGGGAGCTGCAGTGCCCCATGGAAAGCTTTTCACTGCTGACTGTGGGAGGTAGCCTGCGGTGCCAGGATCTTAGTCCTGCAGCCCAGGCCTGGGGGTGCTTAGGGGTCCCAGGGCAGCTTCTCCCATGTGGGGGTGGGTAGGAGTGGCCTCTCCCAATGTGGGCGAGGATCCCTACTCTGAGTGACCTTTCTGAGGTTGGCAGGGAGATGGGAGCAGCTTCTCCCAGTTTGGAGCGATTGGGGGGGTACCTGCTCTTGGTGTGCCCCCTCTGAGGGTGGGAGGAACTTCTCCAGGGTTGTGGGGGTTATTCCTGCTCTCAGAATGGCGTCTCCCAGGTTGGCAGGGAGGGGGAAGGACCCTGCTCACAAAGCACCCTCTTGCTGGTCGGCTGGGAGGCATTATTAGATAACTAAAAAGCCACAATTCCGTGATCATGAAATAAGACAACTTGGGTTAAAAGACTGTCCTGGTTAAGGGGGCAAGTGAAAACAGCAACTAGAAATAATATGTATATATTAACAACTGGAAGAAAAGAGATAGCAATCAGTATAAACAGAAAGTTGTAAAGTGCACAACATTGATGAGGGAAGCTAAAGAAAGGGAGAAATCCACGGGTGGCAGGGCTGACAGTAAGAAAGATGTTTCAAGTATCAGAAGCAAAATAAAGCCTGGCAGTGGCATAAGCTCATTAGTAAATGGAGATGGTGAAACAGTGAATGATGCAGAAGAGGGAGACATGTTCTGTCTCTGGTAAGAAGCAGGCCAATGCACGTGTATCACATGAGGATGAGGAAGTAGTTATTAAAGGATTGGAAAAAAAGGAGGATGTTTGATGACATCCACTAGGGAAGAACCTGTTGAAATCAGCAGGCTCGGATAACGTGCACCCCAGCGTCCTAGAAGAGTTGGCTGAGGAGATCTCTGACCTTGCTGATTTGATTTGTAATAAACCTTGGAATACTGGGGAAATTTCCGAGCTCTAGTCAAGTGGGATGACCCGGGTAGCTATCAGCTGGTTAGTCTGACCTCAGTCCTGGGCAAAATGGTGGGAAAGTGATAAGGGAGTCAATTGATAAAGAACAGAATGGCAGGAACATAATTAATGTCAGCCAGCTTGGGTTTGTGGAGAACAGGTCTTGCTAAACAAACCTGACAAGCGGCGTCATCGAGAGGCGTCGCCCCCGAATTTCTGCAGCATTTCGGCAGATGCTCCACGACCACCCAGACGAAAAGGTTGGGGACCACTGGACATGGGGATCTGCTGGTCCCTTCCTGGCCGTCAGCTCCGAGTCCCTGCTCTCGGAGTGGCCTCTCCTGGTGGGGGAAGGGAATGAGAGTCCGACTCTGCTCTCCGCACAGTCTCTTCCAGCTCTGCTACAGCTCACCCTTCTGTATGGCCTGTCCTGGGCAGGAGCGCAGGGAGCCCAGCTCTGCCCCCAAGCCTGGCGTAGGGCCCACTCCCTGGCCCTGGGGTGTGTTTCACTCATGTCCCCTCTCTCTCCCCGCTGCCCACCCTGGGCTCCCCACTGACTCACTCTCCTGTCTGGTTGCAGGTGGTGGCGGATCAGATCCCGATGCTGGTACAGGGTGTGCGAGGAAGCCAGTCCCAGCCAGATAGCCCCAGCGCTCAGCTCGCGCTCATCGCGGCCAGCCAGAACTTCCTGCAGGTACCAGCCGGGCTCCCACCTGCAGCTGGCATGGAGACCTGCGCCCTGGCACTCCCCTCACCTGGTCTGTGCTGCAGGCTGGCCTCACCCTCTGCTCTTCTGACCCTAGTGGCAAGCTGAGTGGCTCTATCTGCTTAGCACATGTGGATTCTGTCCCTGCCTGCCCCTCCAGAGTGCGGGGGCTCTGCTGAGCATGGGATGGGAGTGCTGCCTCCTGTCCTGTTCTCATGCCTTATCCTTTCCACCCCACAGCCTGGTGGGAAGATGGTAGCTGCAGCCAAAGCCACTGTCCCTACCATCATGGACCAGGCCTCTGCCATGCAGCTCAGCCAGTGTGCCAAGAACCTGGCCGCAGCCCTCGCCGAGCTCCGGACAGCTGCCCAGAAGGTAAGTGGCACCTCCCTGGCCTGCCCCTGAGGGCACTAACCGAGAAAGGAGAGTACAGATGCCAGGAGCAGGGTTTGCTGCCTGTGTGGCTCAGTTCCTTTCTCCTGCTGCAGGCTCAGGAGACCTGTGGGCCCCTGGAGATAGACTCGGCGCTCAGCATGGTGCAGAGCTTGGAACAAGACCTGCAAGAAGCCAAGGCTGCTGCCAGAGACGGAAAGCTCAAGCCCCTGCCGGGGGAGACGGTAAGGGCCCCAGGAGGTAGATGGGTGCGTAGGTGGCCAGGCATGAGGAGGGACGGCAGGTGGGCTGTGAGATGGTGGTGGGATTGATGGGCAGTTGGGGTGAGGAGGGGAGTAGGAGGGTGGGTGCGTGGGGGTTGGTGTAAGGAGTGGGAGTAAGGGGCTGGGGTGAGGATGTGGGGTGACCTGTGGGGTGGTGAGTGAACCCTCTCTGGTTGCCCCCAGATGGAGAAGTGTGCCCAGGACCTGGGGAACAGCACGAAGGCCGTCAGCTCCGCCATCGCCCAGCTGCTGGGGGAGGTGGCCCAGGGCAACGAGAACTATACAGGTACCAGGGCAGAGCCCTCCAAGCCTGGGGGCAGGCAAGCAGACCCAGGCCTGTCTTGTGTTCATGGCCCTGTACAGCCCTGCCCCACTGATGGGTGCTGTGCACATGTGCCCCCCATGACTCACGCTGGAGGTGGCAGCAGGAAGGTAAATGTAACAGCTGGGACCGGTGCTTGTGGGCAGGAATACTATCCAGCCCCCCAACGTGAATGGAAGAAATGGGGGTGGAGGGGCCGGCCCCGTGGCCTGGATGGAAGGGTGGCTGGCCCCATGGCCCGGAAATGGGAAGGGATGTCTGAGCAGGGGAGGGGGTCCCCTGATGTCTGTGTGGCTGTGTGTCAGGGAGGCTCTCTGCACTCTGGGTCAACGCCTCGCATCTTTCCCAGGGATTGCTGCCCGGGATGTGGCCCAGGCCCTGCGCTCACTCAGCCAGGCTGCCCGCGGCGTCGCAGCCAACACGTCCGACCCCCAGGTGCAGAGTGCCATGCTGGAGTGCGCTAGCGACGTCATGGATAAAGCTGGAAACCTCATCGAGGAGGCGCGCAAGAGCGTGGGCAAGCCAGGCGACCCCGAGAGCCAGCAGCGCCTGGCCCAGGTGAGTGCAGGGCCCCCAGCGTCCCCCCAAGCCGGGCGACCCCGAGAGCCAGCAGCGCCTGGCCCAGGTGAGTGCAGGGCCCCCAGCGTCCCCCCAAACCGGGCGACCCCGAGAGCCAGCAGCGCCTGGCCCAGGTGACTGCGAGGCCCCCAGCAACCCCCAGCCCGGCCACCCTGAGAGCCAGCAGTCCCCTCTCCCCAGGCACTGGTGGGCTTGAGGGTGTCCCCTGGCCCCAGCAGTGGGGCTGAGGGAAGGTGCCCACCATTTACCCTCCAGGGACAGGTCTGTGAAGAAGGAGGTTCCAGGGAGGAGCAGGCATGTGCGCGTGCAATTGACTGTCCCTGTCTCCCGGCAGGTGGCCAAGGCCGTGTCTCAGGCCCTGAACCGCTGTGTGAACTGCCTCCCGGGGCAGCGGGACGTAGACGCCGCCATTCGCACCGTGAGCGAGGCCAGCAAGAAGCTGCTGGCTGAGTCGGTGAGTGCAGCCAGATGAGCTGGAGATGCTCCTTGCATCCCTCCTGCCATGGGGCTGGAGCGTGATCCTTCCTTGCAGCCCTCTCCAGGAGGGTCCCCCTACCACAAGGGGGGAGCCGGCTGCTCACTCCGACACGCGTTCCCCAAGATTCAGCCCCACTTCCCCTCCACAGTGACACTAGACGGCAAGCTTCTTGGTGCTGTGAACAAGTGCCCAACGCAGGTCCTATGGGGTGGGGCCTCTCGCATCAGCTAACTCTGCCCTGGGCCACGTTTCAGGGGATGATTTCTGAACTAGGAGCAACGTGCCCTGCTGAATCCACCTTTGGCCAGGCACTGCTCAGTCGTCTGAGCGGCAAGGCTGCTTTGCCAGCACAGCTACATGCTCCTGGCACGCCAGGCGGTGGCAGCGCGTGGGCACTGGCTGTCTGTGTCTGTGCTGCTGCCAGCCCCTGCTATTGGAATCGACGTGTGCCCCATCTCTAGGGCTCCCTGCACTTTCCAGAGGGAGCAGGGCTTGCACACCTGTGGCTGTGACCTCCCCACTCCTGTGTGTCGCCCCCCCCAACACCTCTGTCTCTGCTCCCAGCTCCCACCCAGCACCAAGAGCTTCCAGGAGGCACAGAGCCAACTGAACCAGGCAGCAGCTGGGCTGAACCTGTCTGCCAACGAGTTGGTGCAGGCCTCCCGGGGCACCCCCCAGGACCTGGCCAAGTCCTCTGGCAAATTCGGGCAGGACTTCAATGAGTTCCTGGAAGCCGGCGTGGAGATGGCTGGCCAGTCCCCGGTAAGAGCAGGCGCCTTGCTGCTGACCGGCCCAGGGGGAGTTTAATGGGTGGGTTGGTTGACAGGGGGGTTGCGGGAGCAATTGGTACAGTAGGTGTCTGGCTGGGGTGGGCTGGGTGCTGAGGCGAGCAGCTGGCTGGCTGTGCTAATTGGCAGTGGATGGCTGGGGTGTGAACGGCCGTTACAGTGGCCAGGGGTGGTTGGCTGGCTAGTCAGTGGATGGCTGGGGTGTGAACGGCCGTTACAGTGGCCTGGGCTGGATGGCTGAAGAGTGTTTGGCAGACAGGTGGGATGGCTGGGGGGTTGGTGTGGTTGGTTGGTGCAGTGGATGGCTGGGGGTTAGCTGGCTATCCAGTGTCTGGGCCAGGTGGCAGAGAAGTCATTTGGCAGGTAGGTGGGATGGCTGGCGGTTTGGCATAGGTGGCTAGCTGGGTAGGGGGTTGGTGTGAGCAGCTGATACAGTCTTTGGCTGGCGAGGGAGTTGGTGTGGGTGGCTAATGCAGTGGCTGGCTGAGGGGGCTGATGCAGTGGCTGGCTGAGGGGTTGGCGTTGGGGGGCTGATGCAGTGGCTGGCAGGGGGGGCTGATGCAGTGGCTGGCTGGGGGGGGCTGATGCAGTGGCTAGCTAAAGAGCCATTTGGCTGTAGGTGGGATGGCTGGGGGGTTGGTGTGAGAGGCTGATGCAGTGCCTGGGCCGGACGGCAGTGTGACTGGTGGGTTAGCTCAGCTGGCAGTTGGGCTGTTTGCGGAGTTGGGAAAGGGGTGGCTGTCTGGTGATAGAGGGCACTGGCAAGTTCTGATTGAATTGGGTTGAGCCTGGCAGGGGCTGCTGGGGGTGTGGGCAGGGGCAGGAGGTGTGGCTGAGCAGGGCTGGCTCTGAGTGACCTGCAGGGGTGACTGGTGGGTCTCTTGACTGGTTCCAGAATAAGGAGGCCCAAGCACAGGTGGTGTCGAACTTGAAGAGCATCTCTATGTCCTCCAGCAAGTTGCTCCTGGCCGCTAAGGCGCTCTCTGCAGACCCCGCTGCCCCCAACCTCAAGAACCAGCTGGCAGCTGCAGCACGGTAGGAGATGCCGTTCGCAGTCTGGTGCCCTGCTGTCCGGCCCCACAGGGAGGGAGACGGGCGAGTGCCCGCAGTGCCAGGGCCCTCTGGCTGGGCAGTTAGGCACCCTGTGTGTATATATTGCATTTGCATCTACATAGACAGTCAGATAATCTGTCTTAGCAGTTGAATCACTGGGAGAAGGACATTGTACAAGACCACGAGAGACCAGGCAGCCCTTGCCGACAGTTGCAGTCTGCTGGCTTCATTCATCAGTGTGTCTGCTAGTGCCACGGCGGGGAGCAGGACTCTGCTCCAGGACAGCACAAGGCAGGGGCTGCACTTGGGCTTCCCACATCCACCCAACTGGCTGCTCATCAGGTTGTTTCTTCTATTTTCAGGGAGGTCTTGGTGAGGTTTTCCTTGACAGTCGTGGTTCAGGCCATCGTAACCCCTAGATACACAGGCTCTGGGTCATAGACCAGCCTGGCCCCCTCCAGGAAGCTGTTTGTTGGCTGTTTGGTGTAGTTGGAAGCAGCTGGAAACTATCTTTTTGGTAGTAGGTTAAGTCTCCCCCTTCCACAGTCCTAGGCCGTCTCTTATGTTCGCGTTTAGGACTTCTAGGCGCCGGCAGTCCCTGTCCGGCCCTGCCAGCCAGCTGTGTTCTCTGTAAATACAATGCTGGGGAGTGGTGCTGGGATGGTCATTGCTAGACCTGGGCCCTGAGGACAGTCCATTGTTGGACTCCCGGAAGCTGTGTTTTTGTCCAAGTGAATCTTGAAACTGACTGCCTCACAGCAACAGGCCACAATCACACAACCCACTTCCACTGGTAGGACCAGTGACAGTTTGCACAGGAGGCTTGTGTGCCAGATCCTGTTCTAGGCAACAGGAAAATCTGGGAATACCGCACCTGTCTTCTGCTGGCCTGGAAGCTATTCTCAGTGCCAATGCTGAGTGCCAGCACTTCATCACCGGCACTGCAATTTGATCTGAAACCTGCATGATCTGCACACAGGGTAGCGAGGGCAGGGGCAGTTCTGTAAAGGGTATTTGTACCTGCAGCTTAGCAGAGGCGGGACAGTAAGTGGTGGCAAGGCAGGGATCTTTCTCAAGTGTTGGCAAGGCTGTTGCTTTTCCTCTGCTTCAGTTTTCAGGTATTTTGTTCTGCTGACTGATTCTAGATATGAAGCTGGCTCGCCATGGCTTTTGCCAGGTTCTCCAGGAGTTCAGGAGAGAGGTGCCTGTTTGCATTGTTTTGGATCACCCATTCGCTTTCTGCTGCGGTGAAAGGCTGGGAGTCTCCTTCGGTTTGCGTTAGTGCTGTTTGTATTGCCGCCATTGTTTCTTCACCTCTCCTCAGCCTTCCCGTCCTTATCCCGCTCTGCAGTGTGTGCCAGGTGGGCAGCACAGCTCTCTGGAGAGACTGGCTGGTGGCGCTTAGCTGGAGGCTTCTGAGCAGCACCAGCCTCTCTCATGGTGTCCTTTGCAGCTGGACATCATGTGTTCCATTCCGTGATACCCTGCTCTCATCTTGCTCTGCTAGGAATGTTCACGTCATCTAAAGACGCGTGGGGATATCTGAATCGCCACTTGCTTCATGTTGCTTGAGGAGTTCTGCACACTCCTCACCCAGGCAGGGAGTGTGGGTCTTGTAACAACCTCCTAGGAGGGACTTGGTGGCAGCTTGTCAATGGTTTTGTGAACCGCAGTAAGTTGCTTTGGTAGAGACGCCGTGCGGGATCCCAGTGTTCTAGGAGTCAGAGAATTGCATCCAGCTGGGCCATTTTGCTCATCCAGTGAGGGTTTAATTGGTGCCCCCAGTAGGGATGGTTACTCCAGCTTTGGGAAGGATTGGCCAATGCTGACGATGTGGGAAGTGGATGATGGCCTGTGCTGGTGGGCTCCATGCGCTTGGGGGGGGCAGCCTTGCTTCCATCTGTCAGAATGAAAAGTACCCCATTGCTCTGGATCATGGCTGAAGTGAAGTTTGTGGAGCGAAGTCCAGTCCAAAAATTCAACTCCACTTCGCTGTGACTCTGTATCCCCAGATCTCCAACATAGAGGGCTGGTTGGGGGAGCTTACGAAGAACATCTTGGGTTTGCACACATTCACTGCTCTGAAATGCCTGACCTTGTGTCCCAGAGATGTGAGTTCAATGGAGCAGTCCCGCCTCAGCCAGGTTTGCTCTGACGTACGTGGCCACAGCCAGTTTGTTCTGCGTAGAGCAGCTCACAAGGTGATGACTTTTGCTGTGAGGTGGCTGTCAGAAAGGGAACTGGCGTGTCTCCTGCAGACAGGTTCTGGCTGCAATGTGTTTGGGTGCTGGGGACTGGAAAATGCAAAGCTTAGCAAACAGTGAAGGATTTTCAGGCGTGGGCCCCTCTGTGTGAGGTCGAGGCCAGGCCTGACATCTGTGGGGCTCAGTCAGGTCTGGAGCTGCCTGGAGCTTATCCTGATCCAGTCTCTTCACTGTGGTGCTGCAGTGCCTCCTGCTGCGAGAGGCTGGGAGCTCCTGCCCCCGCAACCTGCAGTGCCCCCTGCTGGTGGTGCTGGGTCAGTGGTGGTGGAGGTGGCCCCTGAGTATCTCTCCTCTGTTTGTTTTTGCAGAGCCGTGACCGACAGCATTAACCAGCTGATCACAATGTGCACCCAGCAGGCTCCGGGCCAGAAGGAGTGTGACAACGCCTTGCGGGAGCTGGAGGTGAGGGACCGTCCAAGGAAGGGGACGTGCTGGGAGAGCTGGGGGGCCGCCCGAGGCATGGGAAGCACTGGGAGAGCTGGGTGGGGGTGGCAGAGGGCCGCCAGAGGCAGGGGATGCACTGGGAGAGCAAGGTGGCTGCCCAAGGCAGGGGACACGCTGGGAGAGCTGGGGGGCCGCCCGAGGCAGGGGACATGCTGGGAGATCTGGGGGGCTGCTCGAGGCATGGGAAGTGCTGGGGGTGGCGAGGGGCACCCCGAGGCAAGGGACACGCTGGGAGAGCTGGGGGAGGCAGGGGGGCCGCCGAGGCAGGGGACACACTGGGAGAGCTGGGGGTGGTGCAGAGCATGGGATCCCTGAGTCTTTCCTGCTGGAAGAGGTGGTACTAGTGATCACACTTGGGGGGCCTGGCTGGAGCTCTGAACAGTCAGGAATGGAGGATGAGGGGGGACTTTCAGCTTCACTGTTCTGTCCCCCCGCTGCTCGCTCTGACATGTCTCCCCCTGCAGACGGTACGGGAGCTGCTGGAGAACCCCACCCAGGCTGTCAACGATATGTCCTACTTCAACTGCCTGGACAGCGTCATGGAGAACTCCAAGGTGAGGTTGGGGACATGGCGGCACAGGGGGAACATGGTGCGTGGGTAGAGCGGGATCGGGGTGTGGGTGGGCAGACAGGTGATTCGGGACGGGGGTGCTGGGGTTTGGAGGGGACGGTGGGTATTTGGGAAGGCCCTTTGTGTTGGTCGCTCCCAGTGAGTTTCCCACTCCCTTCTGCCTGCCAGGTGCAGTGACTTGCTCTCACCCTATGTCCATGCGTCTGCCATTTCACCCATGCTGCCTCTGCCTATCTCCCTCTAGGGCCTTGCCCAAGGGAGTGCTCCAGGGGCTTGGGCTCTTGTGCAGAGACCAACCCCTCCAGGAATCTGGCCCTTCGTGGCCTGGGCCAGCCGCAAGGCAGGGCAGGCTTTTCTCCTGTTCTCCTCAGGCCAGTCTCTGTCGGTGTCTGGGGCCTCCCATGCCCTGTGCTCCTGGGTGCCCGGACCCCTTCCACCCGTTGAACATAGGGTCTGGGCTGCTGGTCCCATGGCCTGGCTCAGCTCCGGGGCAGGGACGCATTTTCCTCTGGATGGACTGCACGTCTCTATTGGGGCATCTTGTCCCTGCTGTTCCCCGAAGTGCCCGCAGTGTGCCTGGTACCTGCCCACCCTGCAGTGCAGGGAGCGATAGGACCTCTGCCGAAAAGTTTGTGCTGAAGGCCTACCTCTCCTCCTGGGCCTTCACAGCCCTGCATGAGCAGGCTGGTTCCCATCAGGGCTCAAGGGGAGACGGTCTGGCCTCCCAGAGCAGTGGAGAGGTTTGTGGGAGAGCAGCCAGGCAGGCTGCTGGCTCTCAGGCACAAGAGCGGGTGAGTGGGGCTAGCTGAGCCGTGAAGGGCTTGGAAAGGGAGGAGAGGAATCCTGAACATGATGTTCTTGAGGTGGGTAGCCGGGGGGGTGGTAGCCAGAACAGGACCCAGGGCCATGGTAGGAGCAATATGAATGGAGGGAGGCTGCAGGAGCCAATGTGGGTGGTGCTGAGAGGCTGGACAATGGGGATGCAGCTATATCTTTGACACAGCAGGAGGCAACGTGTCTGTCTGTCTCTCCGTCCACCCCGCCAAGCTGTCTCCTGCTCCCTCGCGGGGGCTCTGTGGGGTTTCTGTCCCTGGACACCTCTCACTCCTGCAGGTCCTGGGCGAAGCCATGGCTGGAATATCCCAGCATGCCAAGAACAGCAAACTGCCCGAGTTCGGGGAGTCGATCAGCACAGCCTCCAAGGCGCTCTGTGGCTTCACAGAGGCGGCTGCTCAGGTGAGAGAGACCCCAGCCCAGCCTTCGGCCTGAGCCCCTCACAATAGCCCTGGGTCCCTGTGCTGCCACTGCGTGCCCCAGAGCCCTTCCCTGCACTGCCAATATATATAATAGAATATACTGGGCGGGAGGGATGGCTCAGCGGATTGAGCATTGCTCTGCTAAATGCAGGGTTGTGAGTTCAGTCCTTGAGGGGGCCAGTTAGGGATCTGGGGCAAAAATCAGTACTTGGTCCTGCTAGTGAAGGCAGGGGACTGGACTCAATGACCCTTCAGGGTCCCTTCCAGTTCTAGGAGACAGGTATATTTCCTATTATATTTATTTTAAACCAGTACCCTGAGCGCCGCACCAGAGCCCCTCCCTGCGCTGCCTCATCCCCTCCCCCTACACTGCCACCTGCGTCCCCAAACCTGTCTCTTCAGCACCATCCCCCAGAGCCCCTCCCTGCCCTGCCCTGCCTCGCCCCCACCCCTCCCCTCTACGCCATCCCCCAGATCCCCTCCCCACAGGGATGTTGAATGCTATTGTATTATAGTCACTATTTCCAAGCGGTTCTGCTATAGTTACCTCTTGGACCAGCTCCTGCCCTCCCCTCAGGATTAAATCTAGAGTTGCCTCTCCCCTTGTGGGTTCCCGTACCAGCTGCTCCATGAAGCAGTCATTTACTGCTGCCTCGCCCCCCCTCCCCTCTGGACCATTTCCCGGAGCCCCTCCCCTGCTGCATCACCCCCACCGGGCGGTCCCCAAGAGCCCCTCTCTGCGCTGCCTCACTCCCAACTCCTAGGCCTGTCGGGCCCTGGTGCTGTTCCCAACTTCTCCCCTCTCTCTGATGCTCCCAGGCTGCCTATCTGGTGGCTGTTTCGGACCCTAACAGCCAGGCCGGACAGCAGGGCCTAGTGGATCCCACCCAGTTTGCCAGAGCCAACCAAGCGATCCAGATGGCTTGCCAGAACCTGGTGGACCCGGCCTGCACGCAGTCCCAGGTGAGTGAGGGCGCTGGGACAAAGCGGGCTGTCTGGGCTCCCTCCTGCACTCACAGATGGAGAACGTAGGAGCAGCTGGAAGGGCTGAGTCCTGGGCATGGCGTGGCACCAGCCCTGGGGGTTTGCAGCTGGGAGGCTGAGCCCAGTGTGGTGGCTGGGGCCAGAGCCAAACTGGCTAATGATATGGCTCCAGGCGCTTCCTGCTGAAAGTGCTGGGCGTGGGTCCCTGCTGGCTGAGCCAGGCCCTGTCTGTCACCTGGGGTTTGATGGGGCAGTGGCAATGGGCTCTCCAGGCACCTCCTGGCCCCACTTTGTGTGGGGCTGGTCCAGGAGCGGGTGCTGGGTGACCCCTCTGGTCCTGCTCTGTGGGGGTGGGGGAGTAGTGTGCAGGGAGTCCCTTCTCTGGGGGAGGAGCAGGGCATAGGGGGATGGGCAGGAGTGAGGCAGGGGGTGCAGGGAGGCTCCAGTGGAAGGAGGGGTTGGAGCTGGGGTCTAGGGCTGGACGGATGGCATGTGACTCCTGCCCCTTTCTGGGAGGAGGAGGGATACCCTGCTCTGTGGGGGGCAAACAGGCGGCGGTGGGGGGGGTTCAGGAGGTCCCCTCTTCCCACAGTGGCAGGAGGGGTTGGAGCTGGGATTTAGGGCTGGACAGGATGGCATGTGACCCCAGCCCCTCGGGCTAGGGGGGCATACCCTGCTCTGTGGGGGGAGAGAAGGCAGGGGTGAGACGGGGTGCAGGAGGTCCCCTCTTCCTCCAGTGGTAGGAGCAGTTAGAGCTGGGATCTAGGGCTGGACAGGATGGCGTGTGACCCCTGTCCCTCTCTGCAGGTGCTGTCGGCCGCCACCATCGTAGCCAAGCACACCTCGGCCCTGTGCAACACCTGCCGCCTGGCCTCCTCCCGCACCGCTAACCCTGTCGCCAAGCGCCAGTTCGTCCAGTCCGCCAAGGAGGTGGCCAACAGCACAGCCAACCTGGTCAAGACCATCAAGGTACCTCTCTGCCTCCTCACAACGTGAGGGGGCCGCCTGCCAGCGTGGGAGAGAAGCGTCACCCTCTTGGCTGGCTGCTCAGGGCGTCCCCAGCGACCGCCCTGGGGAGTGGGCAGCTGGGGGTGCAGCAGGGCTGGCGTCTGGGCCCATAGCAGTAACCAGCTGGTCTCTCCCGCTGCCTCAGGCGCTAGATGGAGCCTTTAACGAGGAGAACCGGGAGCGATGCCGGGCAGCCACTGCCCCCCTCATTGAGGCCGTGGATAACCTGACGGCCTTCGCCTCCAACCCGGAGTTCGCCACCATCCCAGCCCAGATCAGCTCTGAGGTGAGAGCCGCTATGGGGCGGGCCCTGCACAGGGCTAGCAGCCACTGGGCACCAGGAGAGTGTCAGTGACTGCTCCTTCCTAGCCCCGGCTGCGGAGGAGGGAAGCATGGGCCAGGCAAGAGCCCTAGGCCCTGGAGGATGGGATTGGGATGGCTTCCTGGATCAGGTGTGTGGGCAGGGGGATGGGGCAGGTCTTGGGGAACTGGAGGGGGATATGGGGAGAGGATGATGAGGTCAGTTATGGGGGAATTGGAGTGGGAGGGGAGATTGCCGAGCACAGGGGGCCTTGGGAGCAGGGAACAGGCAGTGCCTCTGGATCAGAGGCCATCGTCTCTCCCTGGCAGGGTCGCAGAGCCATGGAGCCCATCATCACCTCTGCCAAGACCATGCTGGAGAGCTCGGCAGGCCTCATCCAGACGGCCCGCTCTCTGGCTGTCAACCCCAAGGACCCGCCCAAGTGGTCGGTGCTGGCCGGTCACTCTCGCACGGTTTCCGATTCCATCAAGAAGCTGATCACCAACATGCGGTGAGTGCAGGCCGATCGCTGGGGTCTCACCTCCGGGGTCTGCTCTCCTCTCAGCTGTCCAGCACTGCCTGTCATCCCTCTAGACCACTTCCTAGAGCTGCGGGCTGGGCTGGGGATCCTGGGCCAGAGCTCAGATCTCATTTACAGGCAAAGTCTCTAGCCTGTCTTGGAAACACGCCACAAGTGGGAGGTACGCAGGGACGTCTGCCTGGGTCTGCAGGCAGCTGGGCTCCAGAACGGACAGCAGCCATGTTCATCTCACCAGGCGTTACTGCTGGAGCCCAGCCCAGGACTGAACATCCTCATAAGCCATTTCCTTGCTGGGCGTCTCCATGGCAGCCACTTGTGCACCAGGGCTGGGCATCGCCTGCCTGGGTGGGAACAAGGCGTTCCAGGTGCTGAAGCCGGGATCTGTGTGGGAGGGGATGGGAAGACTGGAGCCCAGGAAAGGGACAGTGTGATTGGCAGTGTCACAGCAGCTGCTGGGCAAGGGAGGAGGATGGCGGTGTGCTGGCCCGGAGATGGAGAGACCTGTCTGAGTGAAGTGCAGTGGTGCATGCTGAGATGGAGCTGGAGGAGAACCACGAACACCTCCAGTCCCACACTCTTGTTCCTGATCCTGCGCAGCAGGGCCAGGGCCATTTGTCTTGGTTCAGGACAGGCCCGGGGCTGGGCTCCCCGTGGCTCTGGGAGGAAGCAGTGAAGGGGTGAACAGCCTGGGGCACTGCAGTGGGGTCCCTGGGGGCCCTGGTGCCTACACACTGCCCTGGGGGAAGCTGGGGCTGTGTCTGGGCCCAGGCGTTGCTGACTGTGGGCTGTCACACAGGGATAAGGCTCCCGGGCAGCGGGAATGCGACGAGGCCATCGAGGTGCTGAACAAGTGCATGCGGGATGTGGACCAGGCCTCCCTGGCTGCCATCAGTCAGCAGCTGGCCCCCCGAGAGGGCATCTCCCAGGAGGTGAGTCTGGGGGGCAGCACGGGCCCTTTGCCTGGGGGCTCTGCATTCCTGCAGCGCAGGCTGCTCCCTGCCCCTCTCAGCCAATGTGCCTCTGTCCCCTGCTCTTAGGGGAATGGCCAGAGACAAATGGCTGCCATGCTTGGGGCTGGGAGTGGCTCTCTAGAGAGAGCTCCCTGCGCAGCCTCACCCCCAAAATTCAGGGGCTCCCCTTCCCAGCAGGAGCCTGATCCCTGGGGAAACTGACCAAACCGCTGTTAAAATCAGCACAGAGTCTGGAAGCTGCCTTACCCCTATGGGGCGCTGCTCCCCCAGCATTCCTGGAACCCTACCCTGCACCTGCACCCCACAGATCCCAGGATCTTCCCTAGAGCAGATGCAGCGGCTGCTTCCTGGCTGAGCCCCTCTTTGCTGCCATGAGTGATGCTGGGATTTGGCATCACACACCAGTTCCCTGCAGCCCCTGCCTGGCTCCCCGCCCTGCGCAACTGGTGCCAAGCATCCTGCAGAGCGGATCCCATGAGGACCTGCCATTCTCTTGGGTCCCTGTCCAACTGACTCTGGGGACCAACTGCCCCCTCCTGTGTGGGGCACGTGGTCACACGCTCGTGCGCCCCAGTGATCACATGGAGCAAGGTTCCATCGTGTAGGGCAGGCAGTGGCCATCACCAGCCTGGGTGCCCTGACATGCCAAGGGTGGGGTTTAGACAGGCCCCTAGTGGGGGATCTAACTTCTCAGCCCCCCAAACCAGCCCCACTGGGATAGTCCAGTGACCAAATCAATGACACCTGCTTCTCCTGGGGCAGGCCTGTAGCCTGGGCTGTCATCCCCCTTCCCCTTCTAGGGCCTCTGGCCAGGCCCTGTGACTCCAGCGCCCAGCATCTGGGCCATGGGGCAGCCTTATTTATCGGTGTCTCTCCCCGCAGGCTTTGCACAACCAGATGATCACTGCTGTTCAGGAGATCAGCAATCTGATTGAGCCTGTGGCCAGCGCCGCCAGGGCGGAGGCCTCGCAGCTGGGACACAAGGTAATGGACTGGGCCGGGGTGTGTTGGGGCAGGAGGTTCTGGGTCTGCCGGACACGGGCACCTGGCCGCCCTGGGACTAATGCTGCTCTTCCCCAGGTGTCCCAGATGGCTCAGTACTTCGAGCCGCTCATTCTGGCCGCTGTTGGTGCTGCCTCCAAGACACTCAACCACCAGCAGCAGATGAATCTCCTGGACCAGACCAAGACGCTGTCCGAGTCTGCCCTGCAGATGCTGTACACAGCCAAAGAGGCCGGCGGGAACCCCAAGGTGCATGCAGGGAGCACTCCCTGCAGAGCTGGAAGGGGGCTGCCCAAAGCAGGGTGCTGGGCAGCATGTCTGAGTGTAGGGGAGGTGCAGCCCATCTCCAGTTCTATGTGTGTGTGAGGGCGGTGTGCACACCTACAGCAGGGTCCCGTACAGCGTGTGTGTGGGGGTGTGTGCGTGGGTGTGAGGGCAGTGTGCGCACCTGCAGCAGGGTCCAGTACAGTGTGTGTGTGAGGGTGGTGTGCACACCCGCAGCAGGGTCCCATACAGCGTGTCTGTGGGTGTGCATGTGTGAGAGGGCGGTGTGCACACCTGCAGTAGGGTCCCACACAGCATGTGTGTGGGTGTGAGGGCGGTGTGCGCACCTGCAGCAGGATCCCGTACAGCGTGTGTGTAAGGGTGATGTGCACACCCACAGCAGGGTCCCATACAGCGTATCTGTGGGTGTGCATGTGTGTGAGAGGGCGGTGTGCACACCTGCAGCAGGGTCCCATACAGCGTGTGTATGGGTGTGCATGGGTGTGTGAAGGCAGTTTGCGCACCTGCAGCAGGGTCCCGTACAGCGTGTGTGTGTGTGTGTGTGTGCGTGTGTAGCAGAGGTGCCATCCCTGTGCACTCCCTCACAGAGCAGTGCACCACTGCAGCAGCTGTGCCTCAGTTTCCCCAGTGGACACTTCAGCACACGTATCTTCGCCCCCTGGCCCAGTCCCTGGGAGACCAGCCCGGTCTGGCAGAGTCCCCAAGTAGAAATCCAACATAAACACGAACCAAAGGAATCCCAGCCCTGCTGGGCCCAGCTTTCAGCCGCATCCTGTCAGGCAGGCCCCAGCTGCAGCCTGCCAGTGGGTTCCTGGTAGCAAAGCAAACTGACAGGCAGAGTCAGCCCTTCGGTCAGCTGCTGGCCCAGCCAAACTGTCTTCTTCCCGGTCACTGCCCAGCCCTTAGAGCCAGCTCCTCTCTTTTACCACCCCCTCCACGCTGGACAGCTCATGCAGGGGCAAGGAGCAGTCGGTGGAGCGCTGCATGACTTGCTAATCCTTCCTGGCCCGTGCGAGGCTCATGCGCTGCACTGGTGTGTGATTTCAGGGACATGTGCCAGGTGAGAGCCTGTGCGGGGATGGTGTGCACTTGTGCAGGGCAGCCCACAGCAGGGGTGATGAGTGTGTGTAACACGATCGTGGGGTGTGTACACGTGAGGCTGCCTCGGCCTGACGCAGGCCTGTGCTTGCAGCAAGCCGCACACACGCAGGAGGCACTGGAGGAGGCTGTGCAGATGATGAAGGAAGCTGTGGAGGACCTGACCACCACTCTCAATGAGGCTGCCAGCGCTGCCGGGGTCGTCGGGGGCATGGTGGACTCCATCACCCAGGCCATAAACCAGGCAAGGGGGAGCACAGAATGCGCAGCGAGGGGCCATGGGGAGGGGAGGGATTGGCCTGAGAAGGAACGGGTGCGATTTCCTGATGGCTGCCATCTTGTGCCCTAGAATTCAGGGACTTTTGCCCACAGGCTCGGGGATAAAGTGCCGGGTATATTTGAGGTCCCTGCCTTCCACGAGATGGACTCATCCCAGGCACCACTCCTTCCACAGCAGAGCCCTGAGAGCAGTTAAAGGACTGAAAAACGTACCTTAGTATACGTCTACACAGGCCGCAGCAGCAAGTGTCCCAGCCTGGGTCAACAGATGTGGGCTAGTGGGGCTCGCCCTTGCGTCCAACAAATCGCTGTGTCAGCAGCTTTGAAGCTGGGGCAGGAGCTTGGGCTTTGAGTCCTAGGGTGGCAGGTGAGCCCAAGCCACAGCTTGAGTGCTGTCCACGCAGCTCTGCCTAGAGCAGCGGTTCTCAAATTGATTGGATTGTGCCCCACTTCTTTCTGTCTAGTAACTTCCACCTGCTCCCGCCACACAAGTACATGCCCGGCTGCCCTGCTCTAAAGGCAGAGTGGAGAGCACCCAGCTCTGAAGGCAGCGCTACCACCAGCAGCAGCGCAGAAGTACTGGTGGCATGCTATGGTATTGCCACCCTTCTCCACTGCTCAGAGCTGAGTGCCCAGCCAGCAGCTGCTGCTCTCCAGCCGCCCAGCTCTGAAGGCAGCGCGGTGTCTCATGCCCCTCCAGAATACGTTCTGCACTCCCTGGTTTGAGACGCACCACAAGCCCTGCCAACCCAAATCCACAACTAACTCAGGCAGGGAGGCCTGCTCCCACGGGCTGTGCACACATACCCGTAGTGAAAGGCTCCAGGACTCAATCTGTTTACTTAGCAAAGGAAAGGTGAAGGGGTGACTGGACCCCAAAGGGCTCTTCAGTCTAGCCAGGAAAAGTCTAACACGATCCCATGTCTGGAATTTGAAGCGGGACAAATTCAGACTGGAAATGAGAGTAATTAACCATTGGAACAACTTACCCAGCGGAGTGGTGGATTCTCTGTCATCAACACCCATTAACTCAAGATCAGATGGTTTTCTAGGTGATGGGATCTGGGAATTGTTTTGGGGCAGGTCTCTGGCCTGTGCTCTGCTGGAGGTCAGGCTGGATGATCACAATGGTCCCGTCTGGCCTTGGAACCTACGAACCTCACGCTCAGCTGTGACCCCGGCACTGAGCGTGGTTGGGAATGGGGAGGGGCAGGAGGGCCATGCGCGCTGCTGTCCGGAGCAGGCTGCCCATGGTACCCAGTGGCACAGTCCCGGAAGGGCATGTTCGGGGGAGCCTTTGGGGAAATGTGGTGGCAGGCCCAGGCTGGGGCACTGTGGGATCCTGCCTGCCACGGGGGGGCTCAGGGAAGTGGGGAGCAGGCTGAATACCATTAATGGCTCACTCTCTCTGGCAGCTGGATGAGGGACCCATGGGGGAGCCGGAGGGGACCTTCGTGGATTACCAGACCACCATGGTCAAGACAGCCAAGGCCATTGCAGTGACGGTACAGGAGATGGTGAGTGTTGGGGGCACACAGTGAGTTCTGGGCCTCCCCATTACACCCCCTCTGTGTCTGGGGAGGATGGCGGTGGCCGCGTGCAGCCTTGCCGCCCGAGTCCCTGCAAGGCCTTCTCCAGGGACGCGAGGGCAGCACCGGCCTGGCTCGCTGCTGCTGCAGGGCCAGCAGTTCCTGGGTGTGACAGGCCCTTCTCACTCCCCCTCTGCCTGCAGGTCACCAAATCCACCACCAACCCAGATGAGCTGGGCACGCTGGCCAACCAGCTCACCAGCGACTACGGGCAGCTGGCTCACCAGGCCAAGCCTGCTGCCATCACCGCTGAGAACGATGAGGTGAGGGGTGCCAGGGGTCAGCACAGGGGCCTCCCATGGGGGCGGAGGGCAGCGCTGGGATCTCTCACTGGGAACTGGAGTGGGGGTAATGGGCAGCGCTGGGGTCTCCCATTGGGAGCTGGAGGGGGGTAATGGGCAATGCTGGGATCTCCCACTGGTGGCTGAAGGGGTATAATGGGCAGTGCTGGGGTCTCCCATTGGGGATTGGAGGGGGGGTAATGGGCAGCGCTGGGATCTCCCATTGGCGGCTGAAGGGGTATAATGGGCAGCACTGGGATCTCTCACTGGGGCTGGAGGGGGGTAGTGGGCAATGCTGGGATCTCCCACTGAGGGCTGGAGGGGGTAATGGGCAGCACTGTGATCTCTCACTGGGGGCTAGAGGGGGCAATGGGCAGTGCTGGGATCTCCCATTGGGGGCTGGAGGGGGGCAATGGGCAGCGCTGGGATCTCTCACTGGGGGCTGGAGGGGGTAATGGGCAGTGTTGGGATCTCTCACTGGGGGCTGGAGGGGGTAAAGGGCAGCGCTGGGATCTCACTGGGGGCAATGGGCAGTGTTGGGCTCTCTCACTGGGGGCTGGAGGGGGGCAATGGGCAGCGTTGGGCTCTCTCACTGGGGGCTGGAGGGGGGCAATGGGCAGCGCTGGGATCTCTCACTGGGGGCTGGAGGGGGGCAATGGGCAGCGCTGGGATCTCTCACTGGGGGCTGGAGGGGGGCAATGGGCAGCGCTGGGATCTCTCACTGGGGGCTGGAGGGGGGCAATGGGCAGTGCTGGGATCTCCCATTGGGAGCTGGTGGGTGAGTAATGGGCAGCGCTGGGATCTCTCACTGGGGCTGGAGGGGGGTAATGGGCAGCGCTGGGATCTCTCACTGGAGGCTGGAGGGGGGCAATGGGCAGCGCTGGGATCTCCCATTGGAGGTTGGAGAAGGGCGAGGTTTCCTTGTCTGTGGGCGGGGGGCGGGGGGTGGGAGCAGTTGGGGTTTCCCACTGGATATCAAAGGTGTGTCAGCGCCCTGTGGAGGGCGGTGCTGACTCTGTTCTGGGTCACCCACCCTATCCACTGGTTCCTAGATTGGCTCCCACATCAAGAACCGGGTGCAGGAGCTGGGCCACGGCTGCGCTGCGCTGGTGACGAAGGCCGGAGCCCTGCAGTGCAGCCCTAGCGATGCCTACACAAAGAAGGAGCTGATTGAGTGTGCGCGCAAAGTGTCCGAGAAGGTGATTGGGCAGGAGTGAGCCTGGAGTGGCTGGGAGGGAGGAGAGGAAGGCGCCATGGGTAGAAAAACTAGTGGGAGGACGGAGCGTGGAGTTGGACCAGCATGTGTCCCCCGGCCCCTTCATGCCTGCTGTATACCCGCTAGACCCCTATGCCTGGCGTATGCCCCCACCCCATGCCCGCTGTACCCACCAGACCCCTATGCCTGGCGTGTGCCCCCAGCTCCTCTGCATTGGTTTCTGGACTCCCTCATGTTCTCTGTCCATTGGAGTCCCTTTCTGGTCCCTGGTATGTGCCAGCTGCTTGCTGCCCTTCCAGACCAGCCCATGCGGTAGCACTGGGTCTAGTTTGCATGGCAGAGCGTGGATGCCCAGCAGCTTCAGCTGCTGCCAAGCAGCGGGAGGGGTGCAGCGGTGGTTATATCTGCTGGGGTGGGGTCTGCTGGTGCAGTAACAGTGATGGACTGTGATAGGGACAGCACTGAGCGGGGTCCCTGCACTCCCATCGGTCTTAGGGTCATCCTAGCCTCCTCCCCGCAGGTGTCCCATGTGTTGGCAGCCCTGCAGGCCGGGAACCGCGGGACCCAGGCCTGCATCACTGCAGCCAGTGCCGTCTCTGGGATCATCGCCGACCTTGACACCACCATCATGTTCGCCACTGCGGGGACGCTGAACCGGGAGAATGCCGAGACTTTCGCCGACCACCGGTACCAGGGCGGACAAGGAGCCTGCTGGGCGATCCAGACACAGCTGCCGAGGGGCTGGCTATATCATCCTCCCTTCACATGTCCCTTGGGCATGGCTCCGCCCAGAGGGCGGGGCTGGGTGCCCGCCATGCTGTCTGACTCCACCCTCACGGAAGGGGTGGATGCAAGTGGCAAGCCGGGCACAACTCTCTGCCCCCCCCCCCCCCCATTGTCTTTCACTCTCACACACAGCGGGTGCGGGCTGCATAGTTGTGCTCTCTCCCGCACCCGCATCCCCCTACCAGCTGTAACACATACACACACAGGGCAGGCAGTGCTTTCTGTGACCCCCTTTTCCCCCAAAAAGCGTGGGGCAGGCCATGGGGGGGCAGTCTCTGGTCCCACCTCTCTGTCGCACACCCCCATAATAATCAATGGCTCCATGTCTAGTTGGCAGCCGCTATCAAACGGAGCGCCCCAAGGGTCGGTCCTGGGGCCGGTTTTGTTCAATATCTTCATTAATGATCTGGAGGATGGCATGGACTGCACCCTCAGCAAGTTTGCAGATGACACTAAACTGAGAGGAGTGGTAGATATGCTGGAGGGTAGGGACAGGATACAGAGAGACCTAGACAAATTAGAGGATTGAGCCAAAAGAAATCTGAGGAAATTCAAGAAGGACAAGTGCAGAGTCCTGCACTTAGGATGGAAGAATCCCATTCACTGCTACAGACTAGGGAATGAGTGGCTAGGCAGCAGTTCTGCAGAAAAGGACCTAGGGGTTACAGTGCACGAGAAGCTGGATATGAGTCAGCAGTGGGCCCTTGTTGCCAAGAAGGCTAACGGCATTTTGGGCTGTATAAGTAGGGGCATTGCCAGCAGATCGAGGGACCTGATCATTCCCCTCTATTCAACATTGGTGAGGTCTCATCTGGAGTACTGTGTCCAGTTTTGGGCCCCACACTACAAGAAAGATGTGGAAAAATTGGAAAGAGTCCAACGGGGGGCAACAAAAATGATTAGGGGTCTGGAGCACATGACCTACAGGGAGAGGCTGAGGGAACTGGGATTATTTAGTCTTCAGAAAAGAAGAATGAGGGGGTTTTGATAGCTGCTTTCAGCTACCTGAAAGGAGGTTCCAAAGAGGATGGATCTAGACTGTTTTCAGTGGTGGTAGACGACAGAACAAGGAGTAATGATCTCAAGTTACAGTGGGGGAGGTTTAGGTTGAATATTAGGAAAAACTTTTTCACTAGGATGGTGGTGAAGCACTGGAATGGGTTACTAGGGAGGTGGTGGAATCTCCTTCCTTAGAGGTTTTTAAGGTCAAGCTTGACAAAGCCCTGCCTGGGATGATTTAGTTGGGAATTGGTCCTGCTTTGAGCAGGGGGTTGGACTAGACACCTCCTGAGGTCCGTTCCAACCCTGATATTCTATGATTCACCTGCAGAGGACGGGTGCAGGCTGTTCCTCTCTGACCCCTGGGTCTCCCACAGGGAGGGCATCCTGAAGACAGCCAAGGCACTGGTGGAGGACACCAAGGTGTTGGTGCAGAACGCCACTGCCAGCCAGGAGAAGCTGGCCCAGGCTGCGCAGTCTTCCGTGGCCACCATCACCCGCCTCGCAGAAGTGGTGAAGCTGGGCGCTGCCAGCCTGGGCTCTGAGGACCCTGAAACTCAGGTCAGATGGGGCTGGGATCTGGAACCACACGGCATTTGGGCTGGGGTGTGGCCTGGCCTTTGGTGCCCCCGCACACTCAGCTCACTCTCTTCTCAGCCTGCCCCTTCCCCATCCGTCACTGCGGGGCACCAGTCAAGCTGCTGACCTGGCCTTGCTCCTTCCCAGGTGGTTCTGATCAATGCAGTCAAGGACGTGGCCAAGGCGCTTGGGGACCTGATCAGTGCCACCAAGGCAGCAGCCGGCAAAGCCGGGGACGACCCTTCAGTCTACCAGCTGAAGAACTCGGCCAAGGTCAGTGTGTGGGCAGATGGGGGAAGAGTGGAGCTGGGCGCATAGCAGGAGGGGCGGGAGCAGGTTGAACAGGAGAAGGAAAGAAGGTGGTAGGGGGCAGTGCTGGGGAGGAGGAGGTCACAGGGGGAGCAGGGTGTTGGGGAGGGTGCTGGGGAGGAGCGGGTCACTGAGGGGAGCAGAGTGGAGGGGTGCTGGGAAGGAAAGGATCACTGGGAGCAGCAGGATGGGGGGTGCTGGGGAGGAGGGGGTCACTGGGGGCAGAGCGGAAGGATATGGGGCATGGGCTGTGGCGGGCAGAGGGCAGAGGAGAGCTGGGGGCGGAGGGATGTGGGCTGTGGCGGGCAGAGGGCAGAGGAGAGCTGGGGGCAGAGGGATGTGGGCTGTGGCGGGCAGAGGCGGAGGAGAGTTGGGGACAAAGAGGTATGGGCTCTGATGGGCAGAGGGCAGAGGAGAGCTGGGGTGGAGGGATGTGGGCTGTGAGGAGCAGAGGGCAGAGGAGAGCTGGGGCGGAGAGATGTGGGCTGTGGCAGGCAGAGGAGAGCTGGGGCAGAGGGATGTGGGCTGTGGCGAGCAGGGGGTGGAGGAGAGCTGGGAGGGGAGGGATGTGGGCTGTGGCGGGAAGAGGAGAGCTGGGGGCGGAGGGATGTGGGCTGTGGCGAGCAGGGGGTGGAGGAGAGCTGGGGGCGGAGAGATGTGGGCTGTAGCAGGCAGACTGGGGACAGGACCTGGGGCTGTCAGTTCCCAGCGCTCCCCGGGCCGGGTGACTGAGTCTCCCTCTCTGTCTGCCAGGTGATGGTCACCAACGTCACCTCCCTGCTGAAGACAGTGAAGGCCGTGGAGGACGAGGCCACAAAGGGGACCCGTGCACTGGAGGCCACGATAGAGCATATCCGCCAGGAGCTGGCGGTGAGCATGGGCCAGGCCAAAGCCCTCTGCTAGGAGCTGCCCCTTCCTCACCAGCAGCCTTTGCACCCGGCCCAAGGGTGAAGCTAAATGGCATGGAGCCCTTCAGCATGCCAGCAGCACCTGCTTCCCCCTTGGGGGGTGGCACAGAGCCCCTCTGCGTGTTGGCAGCACCTTTGTCCTCCCCCTCTCCCCCCATCCCCCGCACGGCACACAGCCCCTCTGCATGCCAGCAGTACCTTTCCCCCCACCCTCCTGGGGGCACGCGGCCCCTCTGCGCGCTGGCAGAGCTTGCCTCTAAGGACCAGCACTGCTCACTCTTTCTGGCTTTCAAGAAAGAGGACCTCCAAAGACAAGGGAGTCACGGGTCAGTCTCGGTTGAGCTATGCACTCGGATGTCAGACAGTGACCACACTGTGGTACCTGCGCAGCCTTAACTCTATGCCCCCTGTACCAGCCTGCTCCAGCCACCCCCTGTCCTGGTCTCATCCCCACCTCTTGTCTCAGGTTTTCTGCACCCAGGTACCTCCAGCCAAGACCTCTACACCAGAGGATTTTATCCGCATGACCAAAGGCATCACCATGGCGACAGCCAAGGCCGTGGCCGCTGGCAACTCATGTCGACAGGAGGATGTAATCGCCACGGCCAACCTGAGCCGCCGCGCCATCGCTGACATGCTGCGATCCTGCAAGGTACAGTGGGGACATGGGGCACTGGGCTGCGGGGGGGCAGGGCAGCAGGGTGATAGGCTGCGGGGGGGGGGACCAGGGGGGCAGGGCAGAACAGCAGGGTGATAGGCTGCAGGGGGGGCATCAGGGGGCAAGGCAGGACAGCAGGGTGATAGGCTGCAGGGGGGCAAGGCAGGACAGCAGGGCGATAGGCTGCAGGGGGGGCGCAGGGGGGCAAGACAGGACAGCAGGGCGATAGGCTGCAGGGGGGGCACCGGGGAGCAAGGCAGGACAGCAGGGCGATAGGCTGCAAGGGGGGCACCAGGGGGCAAGGCAGGAGAGCGATAGACTGCAGGGGGGGTACCAAGGGGGCAGGGCAGGAGGGCGATAGTCTGTAGAGGGAGTACCGGGGGGGCGGGGCAGGAGGGCGATAGTCTGTAGGGGGAGTACCGGGGGGGCGGGGCAGGAGGGCGATAGTCTGCAGGGGGAGTACCGGGGGGGCAGGGCAGGAGGGCAGTAGGCTGCAGGGGAGTACTGAGGGGGCAGGGCAGGACAGGGCGGGAGGGCGATAGGCTGCAGGGTGGGTACCGAGGGGGCAGGGCAGGAGGGCGATAGGCTGCAGGGTGGGTACCGAGGGGGCAGGGCAGGAGGGCGATAGGCTACAGGAGGGGTACCAGGGTACAGGGCAGGAGGGCGATAGGCTACAGGAGGGGTACCAGGGTACAGGGCAGGAGGGCGATAGGCTGCAGGCGGGGCACCAGGGGGCAGTGCACTAGGGGGCAGTGGGTCTTTCAGGCACTGGAGGGTGTGGATGCCATGGCAGTGACCTAGGTGATGGGCAGGGCTGTGTGGCCGGTGCTGCGTGTGGAGCAGTGCTCAGCACTGCTCACTCTTTCTGGCTTTCAGGAAGCCGCCTACCACCCTGAGGTGAGCGCGGACGTGCGACTGCGGGCGCTGCGCTATGGGAAGGAGTGCGCCAACGGGTACCTGGAGCTGCTGGAGCACGTGCTGGTGGTGAGTTACCCCATCCCTCCCAGCTTCCATCTCCAGGCAGCATTCCAGGGGAGCCCAGGCACACAATGCTCAGCTGCCCCGTGGATACAGGGGTCACTCTGTAGCACCTTCTTCTGGGATCCTTCCCCCCATCCCCTCTAGCCTCTCCCCACCCCTCCTCCTGTGGAGCTCTCCCTCGAACACCCAGAACTCTCTCCTCACCCTCCACAGGTTATGCTTTAGTCAAACACAAGTCACTGGGCTCAGGGTACCTGAGTGAAATTCTCTGGTCTGAGATGTACAGTAAGCCAGCCTAGATGATCTAATGAACCCTTAAACTCCATGAATCTATGAATCATCCCCATGGAGAGCTCTTAGTAGCAGTGAGGAAAGGCAGACAGTTGATAAAGGAAGCTAACAGTATCATGAAATGCTTTTGTCCAGTAGAAATAAAAAATATTTAAAAAAAAAATACCAGGAACAAACAAAATCATAGCAGTGGTCTAGGTCAGTTTTACCATCCTTGTCTCATAACAATCTATCATGATGCAGAAAAGGCAGTATTCAATGGCTGTTCCTGTTCTGTGTTTGGAAAAAAGCAAGATGTTATATTCATATATGAGAGTGACAATGAAATAATTTCTGTTCCATCAATAGTTAGAGAGGATGTTAAGCAGCAGCTACTGTAGTTAAACATTTCTAAATCACCAGGGACAGATAACTTGTGTCCAAGAGTATTAAAGAATCAGTTGAGGAATTTTCTGAACCATGAATGTTGTTTCTCAAATGTCGGACGACCCAATGTGGGTATTCACCCACAAAAGCTCATGCTCCAATACGTCTGTTAGTTTATAAGGTGCCACAGGACTTTGTCACTTTTTAAAGGACTGGAAAACAGCCAGTGTTGTGCTAGGATTTAAGAAGAGTAAATAGAATGACCCAGGTAACCACAGGCTGACATTGATCCTGGGCAGAATCATGAGAAGGCTGATACGGGTTACAGTCAATAAAGAACTGAAGGACCACAGCATGATTAACACCAATCAACATGGTTTTATGGCAGATAGGTCTGGTCAGACAAACTTGTGTTTTTTGAGATCACAAGGTTGGATGCTAAAGGTAGCTGTAGGTTAACGCACTGAGACTTCTCCAAGGCACTGGACTTAGGCCCACACAATGTTCGGATTAAAAACCAGCACTATGCACAATCAGTGTAGCCCACGTGCGAAGAAGCTGCGAAACTTCATACTAGCACAGAAAAAGCGGGAGAGTCTGTGGGCCCAGCTAGGCTTGCCCCACTGTAGCTGCAGCCAACACCAGGCCTGGAGGGGAAGAAAAAGAGAGAACCTGGCAAACTTACAGCCATCTGCCCGGAGGAACCTGAGGCCATGGCAGGGCGCCCAAGGTCCATGGGGGAGCGCTGCTTGAGTTAAGCCTCAAATGGTTTGGACTAGAGAGGCCACAGCGATAGAGAGTAGCCCAGGGCAGTGGACTGAGACTCTCTGCTGGGAGCTCCCTATTTGGGGACTGCTTCACACATGGCCTTGGGCTGGGACCCAGTGGAGAGGGAGCACCTGGGTCCCTTAAGGACTGAGACACCTTGGCCAGGGCAGCAAGGGGCTGGAAGGCAGGTGCGTCAACCACTAGGCCGCCCGACCCTCCAAGCACCCTCTTACACCTTCTGAAATTGCTTTAAGAAGTGGTCTACTGACCTATCAGTTCAGGAAGCACGAAATGTCATCCAGTGAGGGAGTTTCTAGTGGGTCCTGCAGGGATTTGTTCTTGCCTCAGTGCCATTCAATGCCCTGTATCAGTGATCTGGAAGAAAATATAAAACCGGTACTGGTATAACTGGAGCTGCCGCAAAATAGGGGCTTGGCAAATCATGCTGGGGACTGATCGTTTATCCAGAGCAGTTGGGATCAGTTGGTAAGTTGCACTCATTGGAGGCCCTGAAGATATTACATGAGCCACAGCTCTGTGCTGATTGGACCGCAGGCGGATCCTTTACTTTAAGTTCCAACTCCCACCGCTTCAAATCTATCAATGGGGAGTCAGGTTGTGAAGACCCCCTGCTGGATGGGGAACCGGGTCTTCAGGACACCCTGCTGCTGCCTCTGCTTCTGCCTTTGTCACTCTCAGACCCTCCTGGAACCCTGCATGGGTCTGGAAGCTGCTTCTTGGACTGATCATGCTTCTCCAGCCGTGCAATCTGCTGCGCCTCGTTGAGCTTCCCAGCGCTTAACCCTCTCTCCCTGCACTGGTTTGCAATGCCCTTCTTAGGGAGGTGGTTATACACCATTTTCTTGCTGCTTCCTCTAACTAGCCTGGTTTTACTGCTGCAAAATGCTACTGGAGCATTCAGCATCCCATCCCTGCTACCACTGGTCATTGACCCACAGGATTGGTGCTATGGCCCCAGCTTTTGAACAGTCCTGGAGGAACCCTTCAGTGTGCTAGACCCCCCCAAAGGATCTCACTCTTCCTCCCACATAAGCCGCGTTGCTTTACTGCCTCCTTACAGTGGATTTCTGGGCCTGCAATACTCCTACTTCACCCCATGAGCGCCATTCAGCAAGTTCAACTGAGATAGACCGCAGTGGAGATGTGTACACTCTGCAGGGATTAATGCACCTTGCCAGCATCTGCAGTGACATTCTCACAGTGCTGCCAGAACAGTTGGGTTTATTAGTCAATGGCAATGCAGCATAGGAAGTCCTTAGGTTAGCAGAGAGAACTGAAGGTTAGAGCCCAGCCAAGTTCTACTGTACCCCATTGTTCAAGCTCTGTCTATCTCTCCAGCTGACCTCCTCGTTAAACTCCAGGTGACACCCCGACTCTTCCCAGCAGCCAGCACTTATCCCCCACCTCATACCTCTGCCGTACCTAAGCTGGGGAAATGCCACTCCGCCTCCCTACAGAGAGGTGGGGAAGTCCCTGTCCCTCTGGGGCATTGCTTGCTATGTGTCAGTGTCGGAGCGATTGGATCTACTCTTGTATCTTCAGAGAGAGGCTCTGTTGATGTGAGGACCAAGACCCAGACCTGTCTCTTTACCTGCCTTGAGAACAAACAGCTCATTTCCATCCCCTGGGTAACAGTGCAGCACACAGAATGCAAACAAGACTCAAAAATATTACAAAAATCTCCCACTCACCACACCTTCCAGGGGAGAAAATTCTGTGTACCAAAGAGGGAGTCTTTAATGTAGGGGAAAACGCAGAACAAGAACTGGTGGCTGGAAGATTAAACCAGACCCATTCAAATGAGAAATCAAGTGCATGTTGTTATCAGAATGGGAGATTAGCCCTTGGAACAAACTCCCAAGGGAAGAGGTGGACTCGCCATCTCTCGATGCTTTCAAATCCAGACTGGTGCCTTTCTGGCAGGTGCTTTAGTCAAACGTAAGTTACTGGGCTCAATCTGGGGCAACAGGGTGAGGTTCCCTGGCTTGTGCTATACAGGAGGTTAGGTGAGATAAACTAATGGTCCTGTGTGACCTTAAAATATGAGTCTCGGAACCAAGAGCGCAGGTCACATTTATGAGATGGACTTCGGGATCATGCTAGACAGCCTGCTGAACATGAGCTCCAGGCGCGATGCTGGGGCTGAGAGTGGCTGTGATCCTTGGATGGATGCGCAGGGCAATATTGAGTAGGAGTGGAGAGGTGGTGTTACACTGTCTGTGGCATTAACGGGACCAGTACTGTATGTTGGGTCCAGTTCTGGAGTCCACAATTCCAGAAGGATGTTGATAAATTGGAAAGGGGTTCAGAGAAGAGCTACACCAGTGATCTGAAGTCTGGAAAACCGGCCTGACACTGAGAGGCTGAAGAAGTCTAATCTGTTTAGTTTACATGAGAGATGACTGGATTGTTGTCCAGTTACCTGCCTGGGGAGGCGATTGTTGTTAGCCAGGGGTTCTTCAATCTAACGAAGGCGAAGCACTCTCCAGTGACTGGAAGCTGAATCTAGACTCATTCAGACTTGAAATAAGGTGCAGTGAGCATAAGGAGCCACTGGACCAAGTTCCCTAGGGCCATGGTGTATTCTCCATCCCTTAGCTGCCCAGGCTGCACACACAGCCCCCCTTCCCCCACCATGCTGCAGCTCAAGCGGGAAGTGTGCTTGATGCAGGAATACCTGCCGGGGGTGGGTAGGGGGGGGTGTTCTCTGGTGCTCGCGCTGCAGAAAGTCAGACTAGATGGTCCAAATGGCTCATCCGTGACACAGAACTCTCCCTTACTTTCGCTGCGCACACAACTTCCTCCCTTGGCAATCCCAGCCCTTGCCCCTCAGGCTCCGTCTCCACATACATGTTCAGAGCCCCCCGGGGCCTTTGACTGGTACTGCCCCTGCAGGCTGTTCACTGCTTTACTCTCTTCTTTTCTATATTCTGTTCTTCCTATCCTGTCAGCCGGTGAGTACAGTGGTGCTTGGAGTGACCTCGTGTGTCTGCCCCAGCATGAGCCTTGGTCACAGCCCGCGTGTGTGCGTGTGCCTGAATGACACTAGGTTCCACTCACTGTGAGCACCGAGTGACGCAGCTGGGGCGAGCGGGAGTGGGGCAGGGTGTGGGACACGTGCTTTAGGTGAGAGGGACTAGGGCCATGTTTGCCGGTGCATGTGAGAACACATGCCAGGGGTGTGCTCTCTGTGCGCATAAATACTGATGTGCACGCATTCTGTGTGACACAGGTAGGGGTGTGCTCAGTGTGTGTGCACTACATATCTGTGTCCATGCATGCTCCTGGTGACATAGCCCTAGGTGTGTGCTGTGTGTGCACGCACTCCCTGTGACATGGGTCTGGGAGGTTGCTGTGTGTGCACACACTCCCTGTGACATGAGTCTGGGAAGGTGCTATGTGTGCCCGCGTTCCAGGTGACCTGGGTCTGGGAGAGTGCAGCGTGTGCCCACGGTTTGGCCCAGCAGCTGCAGAGCCAGGCTGGGCATGTGAAGAACTGGGCCCCAGCTGCAGTGCGGGAGCCTAGCATCTCCTGCAATTTGCTGTTTGCACTCATGTGGCGGTGTGGCACCTGCCTGGCCAGACCGCAGCGCCTCCAGGTGTGGGACCAGCAGCCTTCCCTGGCATGCAGACAGACCGGGATGGGGGAGGGAACTGGGTCTCAGCTCCAGGAACCCAGGGCAGGGGAGGTCAAATGACTCCAAAGGAAGGGATTCTGGATTGGGTAACTCCACCGTGGAGGAAGGGGACATCACCTTAACCTGTAGCACTCACCGCCACAAGATGTCACTGAGACCACCAGCTCAGCAGGGTTCAGGAAGTGATCAGCCATTTCTGTGGTGAATGAGACCAACTAAAGTCACTGTAGAAAGGGTTAAAACAATGGACATGATACGTCAGTGCACAAGCCAGCCCCACCTGCCAGGAGTAGGGGAAACTCCCCTACAGGCCTGTCATTCCAGAATGGCCACTGAGAGGTTCTTGTGGTAGCTGGTCCTAGGCACTGTTAGAGACCAGAGACACGGATAGATGGGCCCCTGGGCTGCCAGTTCCTGTTCCAAATGGTGGTATTCTGGGGAAGAAGGGGATAACCCCTGCAGGTAGGGAGGGTGGGAGTTGACACAACCCTAGGTTTGTGAAAGGCCCTCCATAGAGTAACGCCAGATATTGCTAGCCATGTCCCCTGGGGGGCTCTCTCTCTGGGGATACAGCCTGCCTCTGCTCACAGTCCTCTCCCTCCCCAGATTCTGCAGAAGCCGAGTCACGAGCTGAAGCAGCAGCTGGCTGGATATTCCAAGCGGGTGGCTGGCTCCGTCACCGAGCTCATCCAGGCTGCAGAAGCCATGAAAGGTAAAGTCCAGCTCCCAAGCTGTGGTCATTCTTTGGTCACTGGCTCCATCTTAATGGCTAGAATCTCAGCTGGGACTCTGATCCAGTGCTTGGGAGGGAGCTGGGCGTCAGGAAGAGGAGCTGAAAAAGACCACCATGGCTAAATGACAGAGTAAAAGAGGTGATTAGAGGCAAAAAGGTGCCCTTTAAAAGCTGAGAGTCCAGTCCTAGCGAGGACAATAGAAAGGAGCATCATGCAGGCAAGTCAGGTGTAGAAGTACAACAGGGCAGGCCAAGACAGAGTTGAATTAAAACTAGCGAAGAGCACAAGTACTTGCAGCAAAAGAAACAAACAAATTCAGTACATGAGAAGCAGGAAGCTGCCAAACCATCAGTGAGGCCACTGGACAAGCGAGGTGCTAACGGAGCACTCACAGAAGACAAGGGCATTGCGGAAAAGCTGGATGAATTCTCTGTATTGGTCTTTACTGCAGAGGATGGGTGGGAGATTCCCACACCTGAGCCATTCTTTTTAGGTGACAGATCTGAGGAACTGTCCCAGAATGAGGAGTCAGATGACATCCCTAGGGTACAATCTGGACTGTTAAATAGCTGTGTCCCCTCAATTCTCCAGCCTGGGTGCCTTTTACACTGTTTCGCTATGAGAGCAACCACTGCTGGTCTGTTCATATGCAGCCTCCAGCATGTAAACCACCCCAGCTCTACTATGTGAGTGCTATAGCCAGCACCCATGAATTACTCTGCAGGGCAACACTAGCAAACTCCCAGTCCCAGACTTCCCCCAGAAATGTGCAGCTTGTACTGCCCAGGTCTCTGCTTATGGACAACACAAGCTCTGAAAGTCTGTCATTTCATGAATAGAAAACGGTGTGCACAAATCCTGTTAGCACAAATGTTTTTTCCCTAAACACGCTGGTTTAGATAAAACAATAAAATGAGTTTATTAACTACAGAAAGATAATTTTTAGTGATTACAAGGGATGAGGCATAAAAGTCAGGATTGTTTACAAAGAAATAAAAGATAAAGTGTAATTAATGCCTAACTTAACAAGCTAAGTGAATTCAAAGCAAAAAGTCTTTCTCACTACATGTTTCAGCAGTCTTAGTGGCAGAATCTTTCAGTTAGGATCCCTCCCACAGTCCAATGGTGCTTCCTTTGTCCTTCAAGTGTTCTCAATACCATGAATAGAGGTATCAGGAGAGATGATTTGGGCTGTCTGTTCCCCATTCTTATATCTTTTCCTCTTCTTTGAGAATCATCTCCAGCTGGGATTCAGGGGACAGAAAGTCTGGGAAGATGGCAACTTATCTGCCAAGCTATATATTTTCCAATGTAAATTTCTCACTCACACTTTTTCCTCAAAAGAATGGCCACTTAACCAGGTGCTAGTCCATTTGATTTTGTTGACACCTGGCTGAAGCATCAATTTGCCTTTTGTCTTTGAGGAACTGTTTTGTGCCTGCTTTTCTAAACTTGGAATATGTCTCAGTAATGTTAAAAACTAGAATCTTATAACTTTACATACAGTGTTGCCGTGCATATTTTACCAGAACAATAATGATCAGCAAATTATGAGTTTCAAATGATCCCTTACAAGGCATCCATGATAGCTTTGTAGAAAGGGTGAACATGGGCATACAGACTGTCACAGTTAGTAGAGGGGTTTTTCGAACAAACTGATACATTAAACAGTAAAAGGTCCCCAGGACAGATGGTATCACCCAACAGTTCTGAAGGAACTCAAATATGAAATTGTAGAACTAACAACTGTGGTGTGTAACCTATCACATCAATCAGCCTCTGTACCAAATGACTGGGAGATAGCTAATGTGGTACCAATTTTTAAAAAAGACTCCAGAGTCAATCCCGGTGGTTACAGACCGGTAAGCCTGACTTCAGTACCAGGCAAATTGGCTGAAACTACAGTAAAGAACAGAATTGTCAGGTACATAGATTAACACAATATGTTGGGGAAGAATCAACCCGGCTTTTGTAAAGGGAAGTTGTGCCTCACCAATCTATTAGAATTCTTTGAGAGGGTCAAACAAACATGGACAAAGGTGATCCAGTTGATAGTCTCATTTGGACTTTCAGAGAGCCTTTAACAAAAGCTCTTACGCAAAGGAAGCTGTCATGGGGTAAGAGGGAAGGTCCTCTCATGGATCAGTGACTGCTTAAAAGACAAGAAACAAAGGGTAGGAATAAATGGTCAGTTTTCACAATGGCAAAAGGTTAATCGTGGGTGTGATGGGTTGGATCACAGAGACCCCCTTGGGGCTGCAAACAGTGTGCGAAGACTACTTCTGACTCTGCTTTTCCTGCTAGCCTGGGACTCCAGAGCTCTGCCTGGTTGTGCCAGACACACTTGTCAACTACAAACACAGACTCACAAACTGCAAGCTTAACTGAAAACAGCTTAAGAAGTGTTCCTGTCTTTAACACTCAGATGCCCAACTCCCAATGGAGTCCAAACCCCAAATAAATCAGTTTTACTCGGTATAAAGCTTATACATGGTAAACTCAAAATTGTTTGCCCTCTACTGCACTGATAGAGGGATATGCACAGCTGTTTCTTCCCCCCCTCGCGCCCCCGCCCCCGGTATTAATACATACTCTGGGTTAAATAATACATAAAAAGTGGTTTTATTAAATACAGAAAGTAGGATTTAAGTGGTTCCAAGTAGTCACAGACAGAACAAAGTGAATTACCAAGCAAAATAAAATAAGACATGCAAGTCTATGCCTACTACAGTAGGAAAACTGAACACGGATAAAACGTCACCCTCAGAGGTGTTCCAGTGAGCTTCCTTTTGCAGACTAATCTCCTGCTGGTCTGGGCCCAGCAATCACTCTCACCTCCTGTAATTACTGTCCTTTGTCCCAGTTCCTTTCACGTATCCTTTGGGAGGGGAGAGGCTATCTCTTGAGCCAGCTGAAGACAAAATGGAGGGGTCTCCCCAGGGTTTAAATAGACTTTCTCTTGTGGGTGGAGACCCCTCCCTCCCCCTGTGTAGAATCCAGCTACAGAATGACGTTTTGGAGTCACATGGGCAAGTCACATGTCCATGCATGACTGAGTTCCTTACCAGCCGAGCCACATTCCTAGGAAAGCTTAGATGTGGATTGGTGTCTCCAACTTCATTGTTGGCTTAAGGGCGTCTTGGTTGGGCACTTACTGAGGGTATGGCTACACTTGAAACTTCAAAGCGCTGCCGCGAGTGTGGTCGCAGCGCCAGGCTGCACGTACTCCACATCCTGATGGGGTTTCGCTTACAGCACTGGGAGCCACGCTCCCAGCGCTGCGGCACTGTTTACACTGGCGTTTACAGCACTGTATCTTGCAGCACTCGGGGGTGTTTTTTTCACGCCCCTGAGCGAGAAAGTTGCAGCTCTGTAAAGCTCCAGCGTAGCCAAGGCCTGAGAATAGTCTTTCCTCAGGAAGCTGACCGTTGCTTCGCTGAGGCTGCTTCAAATTAAACAAGTCCACGGCCAATATTCGTAATGTGGGGCACAACAATGACACATGCATACAAATAGGATGAATAGATTCAGTAGATCATAACCTTTACAGAGAGATGTTACATGGCATATGTAGCGTTAAACATATTCCAGTTATGTCATATATACATTCATAAGCATATTTCCATAAAGCCTTATGGAGTACAGCGGCACAGTGGGGTCTCTCAGCTATCTCTACTTGGACTTGAGCTGTTCAATGTATTCATAAATAAGGTGGAAAAATGAGGTGGAAAAATTTGCAGATGATACAAAAATTACTCAAGGTAGTTAAATCTAAAGCTGACTGCAGAGTCCAAAGGGATCTCACAAAACTGAGTGACTGGGCAACAAAATGGCAAATGAAATTCAGTGTTGAAAAATGTACAGTAATGCACATTGGAAAACATAATCCCAACTATCTATAGAAAGTGATGGGATCTAAATTAGCTGTTACCACTCAAGAAAGATCTCAGAGTCATTGTGGGTAGTTCTCTGAAAACATCCACTCACTGGGCAGCAGCAGTCAAAAAAGCGAACAGAATGTTGGGAATCCTTAAGAAAGGGTTAGATAATAAGACAGAAAATATCATATTGCCCCTGTATAAATCCATGGTACGCCCACATCTTGAATACTGCATACAGATGTGGTTGCCCCCATCTCAAAAAAAGATACATTGGAACTGGAAAAATTACAGAGAAGGGCAGCAAAAATTATTAGGGGTATGGAACAGCTTCCGTATGAGGATCGATATGACTGTTCAGCTTGGAAAAAATACAGTTGAGGGAAGATATGATTAAGGTCTATAAAATCATGAATGTTGTGGAGAAAGTGAATAAGGAAGTGTTGTAACACAAGAACTAGGGGTCACCAAATGAAATTAATAAACAGGTTTAAAACAAACAAAAGGAAGTACTTTTTCACACAATCTACAGTCAACCTGTGGAACTCCTTGCCAGGTGATGTGAAGGCCAAAAGTATAAGTGGGTTCAATAAAGAACTAGATAAGTTCATGGAGATATACCTATCTCATAGAGCTGGAAGGTCATTGAGTCCAGTCCCCTGCCTTCACTAGCAGGACTAAGTACTGATTTTACCCCAGATTCCTAAGTGGGCCTGCTCAAGGATTGAGCTCACAACCCTGGGTTTAGCAGGCCAATGCTCAAACTACTGAGCTATCTGTCCTGCCCCTGAAACATAAGCCTCTATGCCTTGAATGATAGGTCCATCAATGGCTATTAGCCAGGATGGACAGGGATGGTGTCCCTAGCCTCTGTTTGCTAGAAGCTGGGAATGGACAACAGGGGGTGAGTCACTTGATGATTCTCTGTTCTGTTCATTCCCTCTGGGGCACCTGGCACTGGCCACTGTCGGCAGACAGGATACTGGGCTAGATGGGCCTTTGGTCTGACCCAGTGTGGCCATTGTTATGTTCCTGTGATTCTCTTCCCAGCTCTGGGAGGGCAGTGGGATCTAGTGGGTTAGAGCAGGGGGCTGGGAGCCAGGATTCTAGGGTCCTATCGCCAGCCCCTGGTGCTGCGGGGTCTGACTTGTGTTCTCAGGAATGGTTTCTCAGTCCCACGTCTTGGTTCTATCCACCACAGGGACCGAGTGGGTCGACCCAGAGGATCCCACGGTCATTGCTGAGAATGAGCTGCTGGGAGCAGCAGCTGCCATTGAAGCTGCAGCCAAGAAACTGGAACAGCTGAAGCCGAGGGCCAAACCCAAGGTACGGCTGCCCTGCCCCCACCTGCACCTGGCTTGGCAGACCAGGATCTGGTCCTGGGGCCTCACCAGTCCCTGCCAGCCCCCCTGGAGGCTGCTGTGCCCTGACCAGGCTAAGGGCTCCCCCATCAACGTCTGTGGCTCCAAGGCCTTCACTGCGGGGAGAGCTGGGCTGAACCCCCTCCACAAGGAGAGCTCTCCAGGGTCACTCACTCCTGCTGCCCTCTCACCTGACACCACAGGGGTCCCTCCCTGGGTCACAGTGCTGTCTGTTCCTTCTCCCAGGTTCCCCTCCATCCATCTGTGTTGACCCCTACCACTTCTCAGTACAGCTCTCCTCCCACCTGTCCCTGGCGCTTCCCTCCTCTCCCACCAGGGCTCACACCCTCTGTCTCCATCTGCAGCAGGCGGACGAGAGTCTCAACTTTGAGGAGCAAATCTTGGAGGCTGCGAAATCCATCGCTGCTGCAACCAGTGCCCTGGTGAAGGCAGCCTCAGCGGCCCAGAGAGAGCTGGTGGCTCAAGGAAAGGTAACGGCGCTGGGCAGGGGAGAGGCCATGAGAGCTGTGGCACTTCTTGCTACTGGAGGAGCCGGGCCAGGCTCTGAGCCCCACTCTGGGTATTGCGCAAACGTCCTCTCCAAGCACAATCACAGCACAATGTTGGGGCATGAAGGGTTAGTGCGGTCCTTGGGTATACAAACAGGGCAACAGGGAGGGAATTTTCCCTCTGCATACAGCACTGTTGAGACCAGTACTGATCCTGTGCCCAGCTCTGGTGCCCACAGTTCAAGAAGGATGTTGATAAACTGCAGAGGGGTCAGAGAAGAGCCACACAAATGATCAGAGGAATAGAAGACCTGCTCAGAGAGCTCAGTCTGTTTAGCCTCTCAACAAGGTTATGGGGTGACTTACCCACAGTGAGTCAATACCTCCAGGAAGAACAAATATTTGATAACAGAGGGTGTGACAGGTCCCCCCAGACCATCTGGAATTTGGATATAGCTGAGCCCTCTGTTTTACCAATCTGGGTTCCCTCTTGCACTGTAACATTGTGACAAACTGCACAGTTCTCCAAGCTTGGACTCTCATCAACATCCACAAGCAGGGACCCTGTGATGGGTTGGATCACAGAAACCCCCCTAGGAGCTGCTAATTGGTGTGCCAAGACTACTTCTGCCCCTGCCTTCCCTGCCAGCTTAGGACTCCAGCACCCTGTCTTGCTGAGCCAGACACTCCTGTCTGCTCCAACAAAAACTCAGGGTCTGAATTACTTGCCCCATAGCTGCAGTTTACCTGAAAGCAGCTCACAGAAGTGTGCTTGTCTTTAACACTCAGATGCCCAACTCCCAATGGGGTCTAAACCCAAATAAATCAGTTTTACCCTGTATAAAGATTATGCAGGGTAAACTCATAAATTGTTCACCCTCTATAACAGTGATAGAGAGATACACACAGCTGTTTGCTCCCCCAGGTATTAACACATACTCTGAGTTAATTAATAAGTAAAAAGTGATTTTATTAAATACAGGAAGTTGGATTTAAGTGGTTCCATGTAGTAACAGACAGAACAAAGTAAGTCACCAAGCAAAAGAAAATAAAATGCGCAAATCTGTGTCTAATCCAACTGAATACAGATAAGATCCTCACCAGTTCCAGAATGCTCCCTTTTACAGACTAGTCTCCTTTTAGCCTGGGTCCAGCAATCACTCACACCCCTGTAGTTACTGTCCTTTGTTCCAGATTCCTTCAAGTATCCTGGGGGGTGGAGAGGCTCCCTCTTTAGCCAGCTGAAGACCAAATGGAGGGGTCTCCCAAGGGTTTAAATAGACTTTTTCTCTTCTGGGTAGACACCGCTCCCTCCACCTGTGTAGAATCCAGTCACAAAATGGAAATTTGGCATCACATGGGCAAGTCACCTGCCCATGCATGACTCAGGACTAGCAGGTAGCAGCCATTACCCACATGCTACTTTGAATGTCCTCAGGTAGACTTCTTACGTGGATTGGAGTCGTCCAGGCTCTTTCTTCCTGACTGAGCACTTAACTTGCACATTCCTTTCCCAGGAAGTGACCAAATGCTTGATTTCTAAGTAGCCTTAGTTAGAACAAGTATACAGCCAAAGTTCATAACTTTAAACGCACAAATGGTGCCTGCATACAACTAGGATGAACGTAACCCATAGATCATAACCTTTACATAGATGAGTTACATGGCATATGTAGCAAAACCTTATTCCAGTTACATCATACATACATTTATAAGCACCCCCCACCATAAAGCTTTATGGGGTACACTGTCACAGACCCCACCCAGCTGTGTTCATAAATGCTCCAGCCAGCTACTCATGAACCCACAAGATACCCCCCCCAGCTCTTCAGCCTAGTACCCCAGAGCTGTACCGTCCTGCTCTGGCCAAAACCCAACCAGTATGAATTTATTACCCAGTCCAACACTTCTTCAAAAGAAAGTGGATGTGCACTAGCTCTTCTTGAGCTGAGATTTATCCCTTTTGCACTTCAAACAACACACAGTGTTTTAGGTAAAATATAAGAGAGATTTATGAGCTGCAGAAAGATAGCTTTGAAGTGATCAAACAGATCAAAGTAGAATACCATAAGAAATAAAATAAAACCACAATCTCAGCCTAATATACTAGATAGGATTTGAATTAAGCAGCGTCTCACCCTGTTACATAGTATAAACAGTCCCCCAAGGTTTTCTACACCGACAGGCTTCCTTCTTTCCTGCCTGGGACCAGCACTTCCCCCAGTTCAGTCTTTGTTCCTCAGGTGTCAGTCCCTCCTTTTATATCTTTTTCCAACTTGCTGGAAAGATCTTTTGCTATGACCTGGGTCAACAGTTCCCATTGTGTAGTGCTGTCTCTCTGAGAGATTTCTATTTTATGCAGTTCCTGAAGTAATCCTTGTCAGTGTGTGTATTTCCTTAATAAGAACATATGAATGGTCATATTGGGTCAGACCAAAGGTCCATCTAGCCCAGTAGCCTGCTTTGACATGTGGCCAGTGCAGGTGCCGCCAGAGGGGGTGAACAGAAGACAGATCTGGGGCGGTTTTGTCAATGTCTCATGAATGATCGTGGAGGATGGCAGTGGAACTACACTCTCAGCAATTTGCAGATGACCTAACTGGGAGGAGTGGTAGATATGCTGGAGGGTAGGGATAGGATACAGAGGGACCTAGACGAGAGAGGAGAGAGAGAGAGCTGAATGACGTTCAGCAAGGACAACGTGCAAGAGTGAAGTCCCTGCACTTAGGATGGAAGAAATCCCATTCACTGCTACAGATCAGGGATGAGTGGCTAGCGCAGGAGTTCTGCAGAAAAGGACCTAAGGTGGGGTTACAGTGCACGAGAAGTCTGGATAGGAGTCAGCAGTGCCTTGTTGCCAAGAAGGCTAACAGCATTTGGGTGTTGATTAGGGCCATTGCCTAAGGCAGAATTCAGGGAACGTGCTCATTCCCTCTATTGCAGCATTGGTGAGAGCCCTAATCTGGAGTACTCGTGTCAGTTTTGGGCCCACCCAAAAAGGATGTGGAAAATTGAAAAGAGCCAGTGGAGGGCAATCAAAAATGATTAGGGGGTTGGAAGCAGGCATGAACTTATGAGGAGAGGCTGAGGGAAACTGGAAATTCTTAGTCTACAGAAGAGAACAATGAGGGGGGGGATTTCGACAGCTGCTTTCAACTACTCTGAAAGGAGGTTCCAAAGAGGATGGTCTAGACCTTTGCTCAGCGGTACCCAATGACAAAACAAGGAGTAATGGTCTCAAGTTGTAGTGGGGGAGGTTTAGGTTGGATATTAGGAAAACTTTTTCACTAGCAGGGTGGTGGCACTGGAATGGGTTCCCTAGGGAGGTGGTGGAATCTCCTTCCTTAGAGGTTTTTAAGGCCTGGCTTGACAGAGCCCTGGCTTGGATGATTTAGTTGGGAATTGGTCCTGCTTTGAGCAGAGGGTTGGACTAGATACCTCCTGAGGTCCCTTCCCAATCCTGATACTCTATGATTCTAATCACCAAGTGAGCCAACCCTGTCACCCATTCCCAGCTTCTGGCAAACAGAGACTAGGGACACCATCCCTGTCCATTCTGGCTAACAGCCATTGATGGACCTAGCCTCCATGAATGTATCTGGTTCTTTTTTTAACCCTTCACAACATCCTCTGGCAAGGAGTTCCACGGGTTGACTGTGCAGTGTGTGAAAAAAACCACTTCCTTTTATTTGTTTTAAACCTGCTGCCTATTAATGTCATTTGGTGACCCTTAGTCTTGTGTTATGAGGAGAAGTAAATAACACTTTTTCTCTACACCAGTCATGATTTCATAGCCCTCAATCATATTCCCCCCTCCCCGGTCATCTCTTTTCCAAGGTGAAAAATCCCAATTCTTCTTCGAGTGCTTGCTCATATCGATTCCAATTAGGTGTGCGCGCGCCACATGCACGTTCGTAGGAAGATTTTTACCCTAGCAACACTCGGTGGGCCGGCAGGGCGCCCCCTGGAGTGGTGCCACTATAGCACTGGATATATACCCCAGCCGGCCCAACCGCCCCTCAGTTCCTTCTTACCGCCCGTGTCGGTCGTTGGAACAGTGGAGCACGGCTTTGCTGATCTCCACCTCCCTAGCTACTCGTAGTTCTCTACTCCTCACTGTGTTTATAGTTCGAATTTTTGTGGTTGTACTTAGTTTTATAGTTAGTGTATATAGTTGAAAGAAAGATCGGGGATTAGCCCCTTTCCTCCGCCCCGGTGTGGGCCCATGCCCGAGGCACCGGGATTCAAACCGTGCTTGGCGTGCCAGAAGCCGATGCCAGTAGGAGATCCCCACGACTCCTGCATCAAATGCCTAGGGGAATCCCACCTTGTTGACAAGTGTCACATTTGCAAGTCCTTTAAACCAAGGATGAAGAAGGAGCGGGACTTTCGATTGAAGCAACTCCTCATGGAGTCGGCACTTAGTCCTGCAGCATCGGTACCGAGCGCCCAGCAGACTGCCTCGGTAAGGAGCGCCCCTTTGGCACCGGATCGCCCCGGTACCGAGAAGGACTCTTGGCCCTGACTCCTCGGCACTGCTCCCTTTCCCCGACTGGGAAACAACACGCTGATACAACTTCAGCCTCCCAGAAGGAGCACTCGTCTAAGATGGTTCGTCGGGCACCGTCTTCCGCTGCGCCACAGTCGCCAGCACCGCAGATAGCTGCTCCACCTGGGGCGGCACCGTCAATTCCGGTCCCACAAGGGCCGTCGAGTCCGGTGCCAGACAGCTCCCCGGCTCCTGCTGGGGGTGAGCTTGTTCTCCCTTCTATGCCGGAGACCTTCTCCACAGCAAGGGAGCTCATTTCGATGATGGAGCTGATGCATCCTCAACCCCTGGCACCACCGGTGCGAGTTATTCAATCCATAGGCAAGCCAGCCCTGGTAAGGCCTCCGTCCGTCGATCCTCCAGAGAGACGTCATTCCAAATCGCAGTCTCGCATACGCTCTCGATCACGTCACTCCCGCTCCCAGCACTGCTCGCAGTCCCAGCACCGCTCTCTGTCGCGGTACCAGTCGTACTCGCGGCGCCGCTCAGCATCACGTTCACCAGACAGATACTCCTGGTACCGATCCGACTCTCAGCACCAATCTCGGTATCATGTATCCCGCAGTCGCTCCAGGCGACAGGGCTCGAGATCCCAGTCGACCTCCTGGCACTGCTATGGTAGAAGGTCCCGGTCTCGCTCACAGTACTGCCATAGCTCCCTTTACCGCTCCCTGGTACCGCCCTGGGATCAAGCGTCAAGAACAGTGCCATCCTCACAGGTCCTCTTGGCACCACTGTGGCCTTCGAGACACAGTTCAGTATCGTCTCAGGCCGGAAGTGCATCATACCTTCTGGAGGGTGACTCTGACATCCCCAGCCACTATCCAGAGAGACAAAACCATGATCAAGGGCCTCATCACTTTTCCTTCTGGACACCATGGGCATACCACCAGGCCCAAGGTGCCCCGTCAGTGGCTTAACGCTCAGCCCCCTCAGAACACCGGGTACCAGAGGCGACAGTGAGCCGCCTTCCCCCTACAGGCACAGATGAGGGTCCAATTCCATCGGAGGCACAGAGGTTCCACCTGATGCAGCTGATGCTCCTCCTGTACATGACCCACCTCAGGACCCATTGGTCCTGGACCTTTCCTCCTCTTCCTCACCTGATGAGGCGGTAGCAGGAACATCCTCCTCAGGCCCTCCGCCAATCGATCTCAGGGCACATCAAGACCTCTTGAGGCGGGTGGCCCAGAATATGAATTTGCAGATGGAGGAGGTCACTGAAATAGAGGACCCGGTCGTGGACATCTTATCAGCTGATGCACCTATTAGAGTGGCACTCTCGTTCATCCGCACTATACAAGCCAATGCAGACACCATTTAGCAATCCCCAGCTTCAATTCCACCTACAGCTAGGGGAGTAGAGAGGAAATATATGGCTCCCTCAAAGGGGTACGAATACCTCTACACCCATCCACCTCCCTGCTCTCTGGTTGTCCAATCGGTGAACGAACGGGAGCGTCATGGCCAGCAAGTATCAGCGCCTAAGGACGAAGGAGGCTAGACGTATGGACCTCCTAGGCCGCAAAATATACTCGGCTGGGGGCCTCCAACTTAGGGTGGCAAGTCAACAAGCCCTCCTAAGCTGGTACAATTTTAATACCTGGGTGTCAGTGGGGAAGTTTACGGAGCTTCTTCACTAGAAGTCCCATCCAGCGTTTACGGCCCTGCTCGAAGAGGGTAAAAAGGTGGCAAGAACCTCCCTCCAGGCCTCTCTGGATGCCGCGGACTCGGCGGCCAGAACTCTGGCAACCGGAGTGACGATGAGGCGTATCTCCTGGCTTCAGGCCATCCCCCTGAATTGCAGCAGACCATTCAGGACTTACTCTTCAAGGGACAGGGCCTCTTCTCAGACAAAAACGACCCCAGGTTACAAAGCCTCAAGGACAATCGTGTCATAATGCGCTCGCTGGGTATGCACACGCCAGTGACCCAATGAAGGTCCTTCCGGGCCCAGCCATACCGCCCGTACAACCAGACTAGGCCGTGTCAGGAGGCTACCAGAAGGTGTGGCAGGGGGAATCGGCGAAGACAGTCCGGCCCTCAAGGATCCCAAAGTCAAGTGCCTCCTAAACCACCAGCGGGGCCTAAGCAAAACTTTTGATGGGACGCCCGAGGACGGCCCACCAGTTATCCTACCGGATCCTTCTCCCTCCTTTTTCAACCGCCTCTCCCATTTCCTCCCTGCCTGGTCCCAGCTAACCTCCATTCGTTGGGTCCTTTGCACGGTGGAAACGGGATACCATCCACAGTTTGTTTCAGTCCCTCCCTACCCGTCCCTCTTCAGGGACCCCTCTCACGAGCAATTCCTCTGGCAAGAGGTCCAGGCGCTCCTAAAGCTGGGGGCCATAGAGGAGGTGCCAAAAGACATGAGGGGCAAGGGGTTCTATTCCTGCTACTTTTTAATCCCCAAGGCAAAGGGAGGTCTATGACCAATCCTAGACCTGCGAGAACTCAATAAATCCCTGATAAAGTTGAAGTTCCACATGGTATCCCTGGGGACCATCATCCCATCCCTGAATCCGGGAGACTGGTATGCCGCCCTCGACATTAAGGACGCTTATTTCCACATCGCCATTTATCCGCCACACAGATGGTACCTCCATTTTGTGGTCAACCACCAACACTTTAAGTTCATGGTTCTTCCCTTTGGCCTTTCTACAGCTCCAAGGGTCTTCACCAAATGCGTGGCTGTAGTAGTCGCCTCCCTCAGGCGTCGTCGAGTACACTTCTACCCGTATCTCAACGATTGGCTTATTTGAGGGACTTCTCGGTCACAAGTATCGCAGCACCTGTGCATCGTCAGAGACCTCTTCGGGAGCTTGAGTCTCATGATCAACACAGAAAAGTCTACTCTCACGCCCACGCAGAGAATAGACTTCATCGGAGCTGTTCTGGACTCCAGTTTGGCCAGAGCCTGCCTCCCCCAGTCTCATTTTCAAACAATGGCTTCATTAATTCATAGTCTTCAATCCTTTCTGACAACGTTGGTGTGGTCTTGCCTCGGCCTAGTAGGTCACATGGCCTCCTGCACCTTCGTGACCAAGTACGTGAAACTACGTCTCCATCCCTTCCAAACCTGGCTGGCTTCAATATACCGTCCACACAGAGTCTGGATTCGGTGCTCACTATCCCCAGGAAGGTTCTCGACTCCCTCACTTGGTGGCTAGACCCCTCTCTGGTCTGCGCAGGGATGCCATTCCACCCACCACAATCCTCGGTAGCCCTAACCACAGACGCATCATCTCTGCGTTGGGGTGCCCATCTCGGGAGTTGTCACACTCAAGGCCTCTGGTCGCCCCAAGAGCTGTCCCTGCACATCAACGTGAGGGAACTGAGAGCAGTCCGTCTAGTATGCCAGGTGTTTCGGGTCCATCTACAAGGCCGTTGTGTATCAGTGTTCATGTACAACACAACGGCCATGTTTTACATAAACAAGCAGGGCGGAGCACGCTCCGCCCTCCTCTATCAAGAAGCCATCCGCCTCTGGGAATTTTGCATAGCCCACTCTATCGATTTGGTAGCATTTTTTCTCCCAGGAGTCCAGAACACTCTGGCAGATCACCTCAGCAGATCCTTCCTGTCTCACGAGTGGTCAATACACCCGGACATTATCCATTCTGTTTTCCGGAGGTGGAGCTTTCCCCACATAGACCTCTTTGCCTCTCGAGAGAACAGGAAATGCCTCGTGTTCTGCTCCTTCCAAGGACGCTCCTCGGGCTCCTTCTCAGACGCATTCCTGATTCCGTGGAAGAGACACCTACTTTATGCCTTCCAACTGTTTCTGCTCGTCCACAGAGTCCTACTCAAGCTCTGCAGGGACAGAGCCCACCTGATCCTCATAGCTCCAGCATGGCCGAGGCAGCATTGGTACACCCTGTTGTTCGACCTCTCCGTGGCAGACCCGATCCCCCTGCCACTCTGGCCGGACCTCATAACACAGGACTTTGGCAGGCTTCACCATCCGGACCTGCAATCCCTTCAGCTGACAGCATGGCTGCTACGTGGTTGAGGCAGTCGGAATTGCGTTGTTCCGTCTCGGTACAACAGGTGCTCTTAGGCAGCAGGAAGCCTTCCATGAGGTCGACATATCTCGCCAAGTGGAAGCGTTTCTCCCACTGGTGTGCTCAGGGTAACTTAATCCCCAGACAAGTTTCTGTCCCCATTGTCCTGGATTACCTATGGTCCCTCAAAGAGCAGGGCCTGGCGGTCTCTTCTATAAGGGTGCATCTTGCAGCTATTTCAGCCTTCCACCAGGGGAAAGTGGCAGCTCAATCTTTTCTCACTCCATAGTTTCCAGGTTCCTTACAGGATTGGAGCGGTTGTACCCTCAAGTCAGACGCCCTACCCCTACCTAGGATCTCAACCTGGTGCTAGCCAAGCTCATGGGTTCCCCTTGTGAGCCTCTAGCCACCTGCTCGCTGCTGTACCTCTCCTGGAAGACAGCCTTCCTTGTCGCTATCACCTCGGCAAGATGAGTATCGGAGCTTCGGGCTTTGACAGCGGATCCTCCATATACGGTATTCCACAAGGACAGGGTACAGCTGCGACCACACCCGGCATTCCTCCCTAAGGTGGTGTCTGCCTTTCATGTTAATCAAGACATCTTTCTCCCAGTTTTTTTCCCGAAGCCGTATTCATCGCGTCGGGATCAACAACTACATACCTTGGATGTCCGCAGGGCTCTCGCCTTTTATATTGAGAGAACCAAACCCTTCCGATGGTCACCCCAGCTCTTTGTAGCCGTGGCAGACCAGATGAAAGGCATGCCGGTCTCTTCCCAACTAATTTCATCTTGGGTGATATCCTGTATTCGAACATGCTATGAATTGGCTCACATTCCGGCTAGCCATCTCATCGCCCATTCTACTTGGGCGCAAGCCTCATCTGCTGCTTTCCTGGCCTATGTCCCGATCCAGGAAATGTGTCGCGCTGCTACCTGGTCTTCCATTCAGACCTCTGCCTCACACTACACATTGGTTCAGCAGTCTAGAGACGATGCAGCCTTTGGCTCAGCAGTTTTGCATTCCGCAGCGTCTCACTCCGACCCCACCGCCTAGGTAAGGCTTGGGAATCACCTAATTGGAATGGATATGAGCAAACACTCGAAGAAGAAAAGACGGTTACTCATCTTTGTAACTGTTGTTCTTCGAGATGTGTTGCTCATATCCATTCCACACCCGCCCTCCTTCCCCACTGTCGGAGTAGCCGGCAAGAAGGAACTGAAGGGTGGCCGGGTTGGCAGGGGTATATATCCGGTGCCATGGTGGCGCCACTCCAGGGGGCGCCCAGCTGACCCACTGAGTGTTGCTAGGGTAAAAATCTTCCGATGAACGTGCATGCAGTGCACGCACACCTAATTGGAATCGATATGAGCAAGCACTCGAATAAGAACCATCCGATGTCAACTGTAAACTTCTTGAGGGATGGACCTTAAATTGTAAGATGCTTGAGGAAGGGACCTGTCTAAAACTCTGGTAAGCTTTATGGCAGTTTATAAGTAAGAGTAAACCTGATAGACAAGAATGATAAGCAACCATTTTAGGACAGGAAGTGAAGAATAACACATCCAGTGGAATTGCAGGGGGAATTCCACAGTTTTATAGATGTTTCACAGAGTTTAAGCTAGAAGTGACCATTAGATCATCTAGTCTGATTTCCTCTATATCACAGGCCCTCAGTTTTCACTCAGATGCCCCTTGTCATTGTAGGTCTGACATATTTCGCCCAGAAGATGAGTAGCCGTTGTGCTCAGAGTGGGTGACCCAGGTAGGTATCTTAATCCCCCAGACAAGTCATTAGTGAGGTCTTACATAATAGTCCCTAGAGGAACTAACCTAGGTACGACCTCTAGAGAAGAGCAGAGTGACATGGCGGTCTCTCTTTCTATATACTAGACGAGGAGTGCATCCCTTGTATTGGAGGCTTATTTTTTATACGGACTGTCTCTTGTCAACAGGGGGCAAAGTTGGCCAGCATGCAATTCTTTATCGTCACTCACATAGTTTCGCAGGTTCCTTAACAGGATTGGACGGTTGTACCTCAAGTAGACGCCCCTATCCGCGAAGTCAACCATATAGGATCTCACCTAAGTGCACTAAGACGAAGGTGCATGCGCGGTTACGCCCCTGTGAGCCTCTAGCCAACTGCTCGCTGCTGTAACCACTCCTGGAGACAGCTTCCTTGTCGCTAATCACCTCGGCAAGATGAGTAATCGGGAGCTTCGGGCTTTGACAGGCGGATCCTCCATAACGGTATTCAAAGGACGGGTACAGCTGCGACCACCCCGGCATTCCTCCTCTAAGGTGGTGTCTGCCTTCATGCTTAATCAAGAACATCTTTTCTCCAGTTTTTTTAACCGAACGGATTCAATCGCGTCGGGATAAACAACTACATACTTGGATGTCCGCAGGGCTCTCGCCTTTATATTGAAGAACCAAAAAGCCCTTCCGATGGTCACCCCAGCTCTTTGTAGCCGTGGAGACCAAGATGAAAGGCATGCCGGTCCTCCTCCAACCTAATTTCATCTTGGGTGATATCCTGTATCGAAACATGCTATGAATTGGTCACTTCCGGCTTAGCCATCTCATCGCCCATTCTACTTTGGGCGCAGCCTCATCTGCTGCTTTCGCTGGCCTATGTCCGATCCAGGAATGTGTCCGCCGCTGCCTACGTGGTGCTTCCATTCAGACCTCTGCCTCACACTAACATTGGTTCAGCAGTCTAAGAGACCGATGCAGCTCTTGGTCTCAGCAGTTTTGCATCCGCAGCGTCTCAAATGCCGACCCCACCGCTAGGTAAGGCTTGGGAATCACCTAATTGATGGAATATGAGCAAACACCCGAAGAACAGAAAAGACCGGTTACTCATCTTTGTAACGTTGTTCTTCGAGATGTGTTGCTCATACCATTCCAAACTCGCCCTCCTTCCCCACTGTCGGAGTAGCCGCAAAGAAGGAACTGAAGGGTGGCCGGTTCGGCAGGGGATATATCTCGGTGGCCATGGTGGAGCCAACTCCAGGGGCGCCCAGCTTACCCCTGATGTTGCCTAGGGTAAAATCTTCCAACGAACGTGCACACGGTGCGCGCACGACCTACTGGAATGGAATATGAGCATCACATCTCAAAGAACAACAATTACAAAGGTGAGTACAGTCTTTTTATTAAAATCTCTCCTCAATACGGAGCCATTCACATCCCTCATCATATTTGTTTCCCTTTTCTGAATTTTCCATTCCAATATTATTTTTTGGGATGGGCGGCCACTCTGCACACACTTCAAGATTAGTGCACATACCAGGGATTTACATAGGCGCAAGTGATATTTTCTGTTATTATCCTATCACTTTCTAATGATTCCAAACATTCTGTTTTGCTTTTTTGGTAACTGCTGCACACTGAGTGGATGTTTTCAGAGAATCTCCACAAAGGACTCCAAGAATCTTTCTTGAGTGGTACAGCTAATTAAAGACCCCTCATTTTATATGTAGAGTGGGATTAGTTTTCAATTCATTACTTCATTTATCACATTGATTCATCTGCTGTTTGTTGCCCAGTCACCCAGGTCCTGAGAAGATCCTTTGGTAGCTCTCGCAGTCTGCCTGGGTCTTAACTTATCTTGAAGTGGTTTTGATCATCTATAAATTTGCACCTCACTGTTTTACCCTTTCTCCAGATCATTTATGAATATGCTGAATAGGACTGGGCCAAGTACAGACCCTGGGGGACGCCACTATTATCCTCTCTCGATTCTGAAACTGAAGCATTTACCTGCTCTTTGGTTTCCTGTCTTTTAAACAGTTTACAAAATCCATGAGAGATTTTCCCTCTTATCCCGTGCAGGTTCGTTGCATAAGAAGCCTTTGGTGAGGGAACTTTGTCAAATGCTTTCAAAAATCTAAGTACACTATACCACAAGATCCCCGGCTTGTCCACATGTTTGTTGACCCCTCAAAGAATTCTAGTAAGTAGATTGGTGAGGCATGATTTCCATTACAAAACCGTGTTGATTCTTTCCCCAACAAATTAATGTTCATCTATGTTCTGACAAATCTGATTCTTTATTATGGTTTCAACAGTTTGCTCGTACTGGGAGATCAGGCTTTCCAGCCTGTATTGCCAGGATCACTCTGGAGCCTTTTTAAAAAATTGTCGTCACAATTAGCTATGCTCAGTCATTTGGTATAGAAGCTGATTTAAATGTAGGTTTACCAACACTAGTAGTTCTTGGCAGTTTCACATTTGAAGTTCTTTAGAACTCTTGGGCTGAATGACCATCTGTTCTGGTGACTTCGTTCTAGGGCTGTCAAGCAATTAAAAAAATTAAATCTCATAAACATTAATTGCAGTTAATTGCATGATTAATTGCACTGTTTAAAGATAAAAGAATAACCATTTATATATTTTTTGGATGTTTTCTACATTTTCAAATATATTGATTTTCAATTACTACCAGAATGCAAAGTGTACAGTGCTCACTTTATATTATTATTTTTAAATTAACAATATTTGCACAGTAAAAAACAGAAGATAAAGCATTTTCAATTTACTATAAATAGTGTGCTGGAATCTCTTTATTGTGAAAGTTGAACTTCAAATGTAGAATATGTACAAAAAATAACTGCATTCAAAAATAAACAATGTAAAACTTAGCGCCTCAAGTCCACTCCATCCTACTTCTCCTCACCAGTTCAAGACAAAACAAGTTTTGTTCATATTTGCAGAGATAATGCTGGCCTGCTTCTTGTTTACAGTGTCACCTGAAAATGAGAACAGGCATTCGCATGGCACTATATATTGTAGCCAGGCATCAAAGGTATTTACGTGCCAGAGTGCACTAAAGGATTCATATGTCCCTTGATGCTCACCACCCTTCCAAAGACATGCATCTATGTCTGTGAATGAAGGTCTGCTTGATAAATGATCCAAAGCAGTGGCGGACCGACTATTCCCATTTTATCCATCTAGTCAGATGCCACCAGCAGAAGGTTTGATTTTCCTTTTTGGCGTTCATTCTATAGTTTTCCGCCTCAGAAGTGTTGCTCTTTTTAAGACTTCTGAAACATGCTCCACACCTCGTCCACTCAGATTTTGGAAAGGCACTTCAGATTTTTATACCTTTGGGTCAAGACTGTAGCTATCTTAGAAATCTCACATTCTTTTGTCAGATTTGAGGCGAAAAGTGTTCTTAAAATGATACAACATGTCTGGTCCCATCAATCAGAGACTCCTATAACATGAAATATATGGCAGAATGGGGTAAAAAGAGCAGGAAAATAACAATTCTCCCCCAAGGAGTTCAGTCACAAAATTTATTAATGCATTAATTTTTTTAACGAGCGTCATCAGCATGAGGCTTCCTCTGGAATGGTGGCTGAAACATGAAGGGGCATACAAATGTTTAGCATATCTAGCACGTAAATACCTTGCAATGCCAGTTACAAAAGTGCCATGCAAACGCCTGTTCTCACTTTCAGGTGACATTATAAATAGGAACTGGGCAGCATTAAACAAATTTATTTGTCTTAGCAATTGGCTGAACGAGAAGTAGGACTGACTGGACTGTAGGTTCTGAAGTTTTACATTGTTTTGGGTTTTTTGAGTGCAGTTATGTAACACAAAAAAATCTACATTTGTAAGTTGCACGTTCACGATAAAGAGATTGCACTACAGTACTTGTAGGAGGTGAATTGAAAAATACTATTTCCTTGTTTATCATTTTTACAGTGTAAATATTTGTAATAAAAATAATATAAAGTGAGCACTGTGCACTTTGTATGCCGTGCTGGAATTGAAATCAGTGTATTTGAAAATGTAGAAAAACATCCAAAACTATTTAATAAATTGCTATTGGTATTCTATTGTTTAGCAGTGCGATTAAAAGTACAATTAATCGAGATAAATTTTTTTAATCACAATTAATTTTTTGAGTTAATCGTGTGAGTTAACTGCGATTAATCGACAGCCCTACTTATTACTGTTTAGTTTATCGATTTGTTCCAAAATCTCGTCTTATGACACCTCAGTCTGGGACGGTTCCTCAGATTTCTCACCTAAAAAGAATGGCTGAGGTTTGGGAATGTCCCTCACATCCTCAGTCGTGAAGACCGATGCAGAATTAATTTAGTTTCTCTGCAATGGCCTTATTGTCCTTGAGTGCTCCTTTAGCACCTTGATCGTCCAGTGGCCCCACTGGTTGTTTAGCAGGCTTCCTGCTTCTGATGCACTTAAAAAATTTTTTGCTATTATTTACTGAGTCTTTGGCTAGCTGTTCTTCAAATTCTTTTATGACCTTCCTAAGTATATTTTTACACCATTCACCTTTAAGACATTAACATTGTTTGGCCTTTTTACTGTTATACCTGAAAGGTTGCTTGTGGGTGTTTTCAGCCTAACAACGTTTCAGTAACACATACACAGCCAAACTTCATAACTTCACATACGATGATGGCACATACAATCCAATGAGATATTACTGTCTAGCAGATCAAGGCTTTTAGAATGATACCTCACTAGGCATAGTTTGTGCAAAACTTGTTCTAATGATCTGAAAGTGGTGAACAAGGGAGTGCCAGGGTGTCACAAAGGGCTCAGTCTAGCAGACAAAAGATTTAGTGGATGGAAGTCGAAGCCAGCAATAAGGTGCCGGTGTGGGTAGTTACCACTGGAACAACTTACCCCAGGCTGTGGTGGATTCTCCATCACTGGAAACTGTTGAAATCAAGGTTGGGTGTTTTTCTAAAGAATCTGGTCTCGTTCAAGCCCTGGCCTTGGCCTTGAAGCAGAAATTAATCCAAGGAAGCCCTGTAAGGGCCCTGTGCCGTGCAGGGGGTCGAACCGGTCCTAGGCCCTGTGCTGGGCAGGGGGGTCGAACCGGTCCTAGGCCCTGTGGTATCCAGATCAGACAAGATGCTCACAGTGGTCCCACCTGGCCTTGGAGTGTCTGGCTCTGAGTCGCTGTCCAGGCTCGGTGGGAGGGGACTGGCAGCTGTGGAGTGCCCTGCCGCAGAGGGACCCGGACACTCTAGAGAGCAGGACAAGCCCAGGGCTGCCATGCCCTTGGGGTCCTAGGGCCAGGGCCAGGGCCAGGGCCAGAGAAGGGCTACATGTTCCCTGCAGCCGCTCGCTGGGCCCTGCGCCATTACCGGGGTGGGCGGGGGGCCAGCCACAGCAGGGCTCGCTCACCCTGTCCTTGCTCCCGCAGGTGGGTGCCATCCCCGCCAATGCAGTGGACGACGGCCAGTGGTCCCAGGGCCTCATTTCAGCTGTGAGTATCAAAGGCCCTTTAGTATCGGAGTCACTGTGCCCAGGCCCTGTCCCATGGTGCAGGGAAGGTTCCTCCCTGGTTGATGTACTCCCCCCCGAGACTGTGGAGACTGTCCTCCTCTCTGTAGGGAGCCTCTTCCCGTCAGATCCTGCCCCTCACTCCCCTTCCCTCCTTCCTCACACCAGCTGCAGCAGGGCACAGAGGTCGCTCCTCTCCCTTCCTCCCATCTGTCCCCCACCCTGGGCATCGCCTTCCCTCCTGGCCCCCTCCACATGCCCTGCCCTCCACGCTTCCCGCCACCCCCTGGCCTTGCCCTTCCATGTGCCTCCCCAGGACCTTGCCCCCCACATGCCCCACCCTTCCATGTGCCTTATCCCCGCCCCCCCCGCAGGACCGCACCCTTCCACATGCTGCGCCCCTTCCTTGCTCTCCCCACCTCCCCCAGGACCTCGCCCTTCCAGGCCCCTCTTCACTCACCCCATCTCCTTCTCCCTGCCAGGCCCGCATGGTGGCTGCTGCCACCAACAACCTGTGTGAGGCTGCGAACGCAGCAGTGCAGGGCCATGCCAGCGAGGAGAAACTCATCTCCTCCGCCAAGCAGGTGGCCGCCTCCACAGCGCAGCTCCTGGTGGCCTGTAAGGTGAAGGCTGACCAAGACTCTGAGTCTATGAAGCGGCTACAGGTGAGTCCCTGGGTTGGGGGGACTGGCTCCCCTAGGGACAGCAGGAGGTGCTCTCCAGAGCTAAAGTACATGCGCAGCACAGGATGGGGCATCCCAAGCAGGGTTGGCGTCCTGGTGCTGGCGGGGCCCTTCCCACCGCAGGCTGTGGGGTGAGTGGAGCTCCCCACTCTGTCAGGGTCTTGTGCCTCCCCCCAGGAGCGGGGTATAAAATATCAGCCCTGCCACCCTGTAACCCGGCCTGCCCATGTATTTATAAGGCACGATTCATCCTGGGGGAATTAACACCCCCAGGGCAGCAAACCCAAGGCTGCTGCCAGCAACTGAGAACAGTTCTCTTCCCAGCTGCACTGGGCTGCGCCGGATCACCTGCTCCAAGGCACGGACTCCAGGGTTACCAGCACTGGGGGGATGCCTGCTTTACCCCACACTGGGGCCCTAAGGGTTAATTATGACTGGGTGAATTGGGAGCACTTCTGCTCCAGCAAGCATAGGATGTGAGGCTAACTCGGGGAGGGGTGCAAACCCTCAGGCTATGGCACTGAAAAGGTTATCTGTGAGGAGAGGACACAGGCTCTGGCATGTGAGGGGTTTACTGGGGAGGGTGAGCGAGAACCCTGGCTCTGGCGCTTGCAAGGCTACCGGGGGGCTTGCTCATAGGCAGCTCCTGGCTCTGGGGCACAAGGAGGTAAGAGGCGGCAGGGCCCCGGCGCTGGTGCACGAGAAGTTAAAGGGTAGTGGGGCGTTGGTGCTGGGGCATGGGGAGTTAAGCGGCAACAGGGCCCTGGCACTGGTGTACGGAGAGTTAAGGGTCGGCGGGGCCCTGGCGCTCGGGCACGAGGAGTTAAGGGTCGGCGGGGCCCTGGCGCTCGGGCACGAGGAGTTAAGGGGCAGCGGGGTCCTGGCGCTGGCACTCGGGGAGTTAAGGGGCGGCGGGACCCTGGCACTGGGGCACGGCGAGTTGAGGGGCGGCGGGGCCCGGGCGCTGGGGCACAGGGAGCTGAGGGGCGGCGGGGCCCAGGCGCTGGGGCACAGGGAGCTGAGGGGCGGCGGGGCATTGGCGCTGGGGCACGGGGAGTTGAGGGGCGGCGGGGTCCTGGCGCTGGGTCACGGGGAGTTGGGGGGCGGCGGGGCCCTGGCGCCGGGGCATGGGGAGTTGAGGGGCGGTGGGGCCCTGGCGCTGGCACTCAAGGAGTTGAGGGGCGGCGGGGCCCTGGTGCTGTGGCACGGCAAGTTGAGGGGCAGCAGGGCCCTTGCGCTGGCCCTCGAGGAGTTGAGGGGCGGCGGGGCCCTGGCGCCAGGGCACGGGGAGTTGAGGGGCGGCGGGGCCCTGGCGCCGGCACTCGAGAATTTGAGGGGCAGCGGGGCCCTGGTGCTGCGGCACGGGGAGTTAAGGGACGGTGGGGCATTGGCGCTGGGGCACGGGGAGTTGAGGGGTGGCGGGGCCCTGGCACCGGGGCACGGGGTGCCTGTTATCCGGCTCAGAGGCCTTCTTGGCAGCCCTGTGACTCCAGCCCACTCCCAGAGTACAGAGGCCTTTGTCTTGTCCTGCCCTGCCTCCACTGCAGGCCCAGCTCTGCCTCGCTTGGGCTCTGGGTCTGTCCCTACCTCCCTGGGCCCTGTGCAGCATTTCCGCTGCCTCTGCACTGCTGACTATGTACAGGAATCCCCGGCAGCTCCCAGCACCCACATGACCCGCAGCTCGAGGGTGCAGGCACGAGAGCAGAGTCACCTTCACGGCTGCAGCCCCCTGCGCCCAGGCCACCACCTTGTGCCCTGACCCTGCACTTGCAAGGAGTCCCGAGCCTGGCCTCCCTCTACCCCCTGCAGTCACGACATCCCACCGGCTGCCCCCATCCTCTCAGCCACCAGCATGGGTCCTGTTGCCCCTAATGGAGGCCTGGAGCCCTCACCAGCCCTTGCCCCCTGTCATGTCCCCTTGCCAGCCCTGGAGCCCAGTAAGCCCTGCTATGGCCATCCTGGGCAGTGGCTCCCCACTCGCAGGTGACAGAACCTCGTCCCTTGCTGAGTCTGCGCCACCTTCCCTTTCTCTCTGCCCAGGCCGCTGGCAACGCCGTGAAGAGGGCATCAGACCACCTGGTGAAGGCAGCCCAGAAAGCAGCCGCTTTCCAGGACCAGGAGAACGAGACAGTGGTGGTGAAGGAGAAAATGGTCGGCGGAATCGCGCAGGTGAGGAGCAGGGGGTCACGCCTGGAGGCTGCAGGCAGCTTGAAACAGCAGCGCTGAGCAGGGGAAATGCCCCTTCCTTCCAGGGAGTGTTGCCCCTGAAACCTCATGACAACTCTACCTTATCCCTTAACTGTGTCACTGCTGCACAGTTAAGCGGATACAGCCAGAAAATGTGCTTCCCTCGCAGCCTCAGGGCCAAGAGCTGCTCAAACCTCTGCCTTCCCCCTTGGAAACTTCTCTGCTGTGGGGAGACGCTGCCTGCACCCCCAGGGTGTGCTGAGAATGGGGCTGGGTTGAGACATGGCATTGGATGTCAGGACAGGATGTGCCAAGTGTCACGGAGTCCCCGGGCGATGCTCTGGAACTGCTCCCCACAAAGCCAGGCAGGACTTTGGGGAGCCTCATCTCCCTTGGAGCAGACAGTCTCCAGGGCAAGAAGCTCACACGGCTTCACCTCCTGGGTCTCTCCTTGGAGCATTCAGCATCCTCTGCCCCTCCGTGTGCTTCCCACAGCGCGTCCACCCAGGCAGGGTCCTGGGGAAGCCACAGGGTCCTGCACCCCCACTTTGCCGTCAGACGTGACTCTCAGCCAGCCAGTAAAACAGAGGTTTATTCGATGACAGGAACAGGGTCTAAAACAGAGCTTCTAGATAGAGAGATCTGGACCCCTTGGCCGGGTCCATTTTGGGGTCCAGCGAGTCAGACCCCCACGTCTGCATTTCAGTCCTTGTCCCCAGCCAGCCCCAAACTGAAACCTCCTCTAGCCACTCCTCCTCTCTGGCCTTTGTCTCTTTCCCAGGCCAGGAGGTCACTTGACCTCTTTGTTCTCCCACACCTTTAGCATCCCCGGCAGGGGGGAAGGGCCTGGCCATTAGTTGCCAGGCGACAGAGGGTCGGCCAGAAACTGAGGCCCCCACACAGTATTCAGGGGAAACATTAAGAACATTCCCAGTTTGTCACATCAAGTGCCAGACAGGGTGCGGCCCGGGGTCCTGTTGTGCCTGGAGCAGCAGCACCAGACACTTCAGAGGCGGGTGCAAGAAGCCTGCAGTAGGATAATCTGCCCCACATCAAGCCTCCTCTTGGACTCTAACCAATCGAGTTCGGCTCTGGCCCTGAACATGAGGTTTAATATCCCTGCCAGAGTGTTAGCAGTGACTGTTGTAGCTACAGAACAAGGGCCAGCTCTGCGGGACCCCCAGCGAGAGACCCCCGGCCCAGGAGGCGGCTCAGCAGGGCATGCAGGGAGAGTCCCACATCTCAGCCCTTACAGGATGCCCGGGACATGGAGTGTATGTTTGTCCCCATGCATGGGGATGGGTGGGGGAGTCAGAGGTTCAGCGTAAACCTGGGAATACTGCATAGCCCTGGCTCTGACGCTAGGGTCAGGATGAGGGAATAAGAGTCCAGCCTGCTGCCCTCGGCTGGAGCTGGTTCGCTGCGAGCCAACATTCACACCTCTCTAGCATGGCAGACGCCAGCTGTCTGTAACCTGGAGGATGGCAGGCCCCAGCTGGTGCTCACAGGGCCCCAGGACCCACGAGTAGGCCCCAGGACCTGTGGGCGGGCCCCAACCGGTGCTTGCAGGGCCTCAGGACCCATGGGCAGGGCAGGCTCTCACCTGAGTCTCTCGCTGGCAGATCATTGCGGCACAGGAGGAGATGCTGCGGAAGGAGCGGGAGCTGGAGGAGGCCCGGAAGAAGCTGGCCATGATCCGGCAGCAGCAGTACAAGTTCCTGCCCTCAGAGCTGCGGGATGAGGGGCAGAACTGAGGGGAGCGTGGCCATGAGCTGAGCCTGACCACCCCCTCTCACCACAGAGACTGCTGCCGCCGCCTCCTATTTAATGCAGGGATTGCCTGGATCACCCAGACTCGCCTGCTGTCCAGCGGACTGGGGACTGATCTGACACTGCCCACTGCTGCCCCCAGCAGGTGCTGCACCAGCAACTCTGCTTCACTGCGCAGCCAGCGCGCCACAGGCACACGCTTCTACGCTCTGCTCCGTGGGGTGCGAGAAGGCTGGAGCTCTGCAGGCCTGGGCTGGGGCTCACCTATGCAGCTGCCTCGAGCCCCGTGGGCCTGGGGCTGCCCCTCCCTCCCACACCTTTCAGGCGTTTTCCTTTGTGCCTTTGTAGGTTCCACGTCTCTGGGCGTGGAGCTTGGAGATGGTTCTCACCCAGCTCCGCCCTGGGGCCAGTTGTGCAATGGGGGGGGACAGAAACTGCTTCCCTGGTGACTCTTTCACCAACCCACCCTCTCCTCTGATGCCTTATTGCTGGCTGCGCCTTCCCTGTCGCCCAGTGCCTCTGCTCCAGGGTGCAAGGGGTTAATCTCTAGATTTGCCCCCTGCCCCATTGTGCCTCCTACCTGCAGGGACCTGCCTGCCCCTGGAGCAGCCCCCAGCCAGCGCCCCCTGCTGCTCCTCGTTCCCAAGTGCCTGCATCGTGCGTCCAAGAGCTCCAGTATTTTTGTAGTGTTGAATTTCTGAAGTATTGAACTCGCCTGCTCCCCCAGCCACTAACCTCCTCCCCTAGCATCTCCTGCCCTGGGCCCCGGAGCCCTGCATCCTCCACCCCTCCTCCGCTCTGAAACCCCCCTCCTGCCGCCCCGCACTGGCTGAGGCTTCTCTCACCTCTTATTTTGATACTGAGCTTCCACTGTTAAACATTAAGGGAAAGCGGCTGCCCTGCCACTCCTGGGGTGGGGAACGGGAGGGCTCCTTGCAAAGGATTCTTCATCAATAAAACTGGCTTTCCTGCTTCTTTGGTCTACATCAGTGGCCACAACTCAGCTGCGTCCGCTGTCCCCGGGCTGCCAGGGGAGACCCCCAGGGGCCTCTCCCAGACACTCCTCCCTGCTGGGGGGCTGGCTAGGGGCAGCTGCTCCCTTCCTGTGTGTGAGACCTCAGGGGCCTCTCCCGGCCACTCCTCCCTGCTGGCGGCAGCTGCTCCCTCCCTGTGTGTGATACCTCAGGGGCCTCTCCCGGACACTCCTCTCTGCTGGGGGGCTGGCTAGGGGCAACTGCTCCCTCCCTGTGTGTGAGACCTCAGGGGCCTCTCCCGGACACTCCTCCCTGCTGGGGGGCTGGCTGGGGGCAGTTGCTCCCTTCCTGTGTCAGAGACCCCAGGGGCCTCTCCCGGACACTACTACCTGCTGGGGGCCCCCTCCTTCCCCACGTCTTTTAGAACCAAAGCAAGAGGGTGGCAGTTTTCAGACTCTTTGGTGCTCAATGTGCCCCATTATAAACCTTCCCCTCTGAAAAGCTCAGTGGGCCCAGCAGGGTCCAGCAGAGGCAGGACACCACGGACAATTTGCAATGACTGGAGAAGGGCAGCAGCTGGGCGGAGTTCGGAGTAGTCTGGAAGTGAAGGGTGACGTCACTGAACTGGGGAGCTGCAGCTAGGAGCGGGAAGTGCCCCGGGGAGCTGGCCCGGAGTAAGTCCTCCAGGGCAGAGAGATCCCTGGGAAGCAGGGTGAGGGGTACCAGCAGGCTTTGGTGTGATGGGGAGGGTGAGGACTGCTGGGCAGCGCCAGCCCCAGGGAACAGGCCTGGCCTAAGGGTGAGAGCAGGGCAGCAGGAGTGGGCTGGTCCCACAAGCATCCCCATGACAGTTCTCATGGGGAACTGAGCAGGTGGCTGCAGCAGCAGTAACACCTGCCCCTGACACCAGCAGCTGGGTCTCGAGCCCACCAGAAGCAGCAGCAGCTGTTTGGTTTTAGCAGAGCAGGGCCTGAATTTCACTCCCTGTCAGGCAGCTGGGCCTGTGCTGCCCCTGGAGCCCCCAGCTGGCTGCTCTCAGCCGAGGAAGCAGGGGACAGAGCAGCAGACTCTGCTCTCAGCACCAGCATTGGCCCATTACTACTATGGGGGCCCTGCTGGGAGAGTCCTGCTGCTTGGGAGGTTCTCCTGCCACCAGCCCAATATTCATTCTTCTCCCCGGGCTGGGGCTGGCCTGTGGGTTCCAAGCCTGGGGCTTTCTTCATCTCCCCTCAGACTGCGGGGTGAGGCCAAAGTGCCCAGCTCCCAGGGCAGGGCTGCCACCATGGCCCTCCCCCTCAGCTCACAGGCAGCACCCCACTCCCAGGAATAGCAACATAACAGGCTGTAGCCAGTATGGAGCAGACACTGGGCTCCCACATCCCTGCCTCGCCCCTCCCCTCCCCTCCCCTCCCCCCCCTCCTTACGTGGGTGCAGTCCCAGCTCTGAAGCCTGTTCTGGGCAGGGACCAGCCCTTGTGTCAAGGTTCCTCCCCCACTCTGAACTTTAGGGTACAGATGTGGGGACCTGCATGGACATTTCTAAGCTTAATTACTAGCTTAGATCTGGTAACACTGCCACCATCCAGAAATTTTAGTGTCTGGAACACTTCCTGTCCCCCCAAAACCTTCCCCTCCTTGGGCAGCCTTGAGAGGCTTTTTCACCAAGTTCCTGGTGAACACCAATCCAACCCCTTGGATCTTAACACAAGGAGAATTTAACCATCCCCCCTCCTTTCCCCCACCAATTCCTGGTGAGTCCAGATCCAATCCCCTTGGATCTTAAAACAAGGAAAAATCAATCAGGTTCTTAAAAAGAAAGCTTTTAAATAAAGAAAGAAAGGTAAAAATCATCTCTGTAAAATCAGGATGGAAAATACTTTACAGGGTAATCAGATTCATAGAGCCCAGAGGAACCCCCTCTAGCCTTAAGTTCCAAATTACAGCAACCAGAGGTAAAATCCTCTCAGCAAAAAGGAACATTTACAAGTTGAGAAAACAAAAATAAGACTAACAGGCCTTGCCTGGCTATTACTTACAAGTTTGAAACATGAGAGACTGAGGGCTTGGCTAGAAATTTCAAAGCGCTGGCGCGGCAGCGCTTTGAAGTGTGAGTGTGGTCAGAGCGGCAGCGCTGGGAGAGAGCTCTCCCAGCGCTGCACGTAAACCACATCCTTTTCGGGTGTAGCATGCAGCACTGGGAGCCCTGAATACACTGACACTTTACAGCGCTGTATCTTGCAGCGCTCAGGAGGGTGTTTTTTCACACCCCTGAGCGGAAAAGTTGCAGCACTGTAAAGTGCCAATGTAGCCAAGCCCTGATTCAGAAAGATTTGGAGAGCCTGGATTGACGTCTGGTCCCTCTTAGTCCCAAGAGTGAACAACCCCCAAAACAAAGAGCACAAACAAAGACTTCCCTCCACCAAGACTTGAAAATATCTTGTCCCCCCATTGGTCCTCTGGGTCAGGTGTCAGCCAGGTTCACTGAGGTTCTTAACCCTTTCCAGGTAAAAGAGAGATTAACCCTTAACTATCTGTTTATGACACCTTGGTCCAAGGCAGGGCCTGATCTGAGTCACATTTGAACATGTGGGTCCTCCTCCAGCATCACCCCACACCTGTCTCACAGACGAGTCCCTGAATCCTGGCCCTAAAGTGCCCCTGTGCTCACCTGGACCCTGCCCCTTCCCCTCCAGCACCTGTTCCATCAGCTGGGTACTCACCAGACCCCAAACCCTGCAGCCATTCCCCTAGATACCCTGGACTAGTGCCTCCCCTAGGAGCCGCTCCCTGGACCTGTGTCTCCCCGGGTGCTCACACTTAGCTGCAGCGCCTCCCCCAGGGCCCTCCAGTGGCCCTGCACCACCTGCTGAGCTGACCCCGAGCCCCTGGCTAAGAGCTGCTTCGTGCACACACCGCCAGGGGTTGCACTTCTGCCCTCCCACCCCCTCAGGCTGGGCAGGAGCAGGGCTGCACTTGATGCTGGAGAGGGTAGGTCCACGTGGAGCCTGACCCTGCAGTGAGGGGTTAGACCCTGAGTGGGCATCCTGCCCAGCCTAGTGACACCAGGGATGGCCACCAGGTGGTGCCTCCAAGCTGGGGAGTCACCGTGTGCCCATGCCCGCTGCATGGCCAGACCGTGGGGACGTGCTATGCTGTGTTGGGGGGGGACACCTCGGGGGGCTGCCCTGCTGCTGGGACCCTCCTCCTACCAGGGTAGACCAGCCTGCACTAGCATGTGGTCATTGGTGGCTAGCCTGAGCCCTCGCTGCAACGCCCACTCAGCTACTTTTGTTCACTGGCTTGAGCCTGGCTAGTCTGTCTGCGCAAGCTGAAACGTGTCTAGTTTCAGCTGCCAGTCTTTGGGTCGGGTTAGATCTTTGTCTGCTAGAGCCGGACAAGCCCATTATCAAATATTCGTTACATGAGGGGATCAGGTCACCCCATAACTTTCCTTTTAAGCTAAGCAGATTGAGCACCTGCAGGCAGGTTTTCCAGTCCTTTAATGCTGCACAGCCTGGCAGTCTGGGCTGCCCAAAGCCCAGGGGAGCCTCTGCCAAGAGTCACCAGAGTGAACTCTAGGCTCTGAGGAAATCAATGCCAAAACTCCCATGGATTCAATGGGCCCAGGATCTCACCCCAGAATCCCAGGGCAGCTGCCTCAGGGTAAAGGGAGGCTGAGGCCAAGAGGAGCTTCTCCTTGTCTCAAGTGCCTGGCTGCAGATTTCGCCCCCAGTTATGCTGGGATCTGATGCAGGGTTTGGCTCATGCTCCAAATGGAGTAGACGTTAGGCCGCGAGAGCAGAGCATCCCAGAACCAGAGCAGCCAGCGAACAGGGAGGAGGAAGCAGACTCGCTCCACACCACCTTTACACCTGGAGCGCTCACTGGGAACAAGGTCACAAGGCCAGCACCCTGCAGCCCTCCCAGAGAACTAGCACCAGTGCCTAGCCTGAATTTTTTGAGTAGCTTCAGTTCTTCAAGGGCTTGCTCATGTCCATTCCACCCTGGTGTGTGTACGCAGGCACCCTCTCCAGAAAGATTTTTCCCTCATGCTATCCTTTTGGGTTGGCTCTGGTGTCCCCTGGATTGGTACCCTCATGGCATGGTATATAGGGACCTGCCAACCTGCTGCCTCCTCAGTTCCTTACTGCCTGTGACGGTCGCTGAAACATTGCTGGTCTCTTGCGCTTGCAAGCGTTGGTCTCAGTGGACTTTCTGTAAATAAATTGTGTATCGTTATTATCTTAGAGTTAAGTTAGGACATAGTTAAGTAGTTAGTTAGTTAGGTTCCAGGCTCCGTGGGGCTAGTCCCCACCCCCACCCCCGGGCTCCAGGGCGTTCCTTGGTCCCAGAGCTTCAAACAGTGTGTGGCATGTCAAACCCATTCCCGTCAGTGACCTGCCTGATAGTTGCCTAAAGTGCTTGGGGGCAGGGAGACACGTACAAGAACGGTGTTGCATTTACAAGAACTTCAGGCCCAAGATCAAAAAGGAGAGGGACATTATTAAAATTCCTTCTGATGGAGGCGGCACTTCATCCCCCCTTGGAGCTGCAGGGGGGAAGTGGCACCAAGCACTTTGGTCTCAGTCAGGAGCGCCTTGCTGTCATTGAGAGAGGCACTGCGCCGCTCTGCCTCCCTAGCGCCAAGGAAAGACTCTGTGCCAAAGGCAAGGTTACCGTAGTTCTTCCCTGGTGCGTGGGAAGACAACTCCAGCACCAACTCCTTAGCACTGTTCATCATCACTGGTGCCAAAGAAGGAACAAAGGCAGATGGACTGGGGACGCTCACTGACCCCAAGACCAGTGAGTCATAGGATCACAGAGCACATGACCCATGCCTGACCACTCGGAAGCACCTTTGGTGCACACGGCACCATTGACGCCAGCCCCTGGAAGGGTATTGTCAAGTCCGGTGCCACCCTGGCCACGCCATGGAGGTGTTTGAGGTGGTGAGGAACCTCCTTTTCCTCTCAATGCCACCATCTCCAGCCAGCCGTGAGCTGTCAGCAGCAGCTCCGGCACCGTGGGTACCTCGGCACCGAAGCAAGCACCTGCAAGGGGCAAGCCGCCAATGATGGCACGGAATAGCTGCTCTCCTGCACTGCCCCGATCAACACAGCACCACTGTGCTCATCCAGAAGTGTTTCTCCTGAGACAGACTCAGAGGTAGAACCCTATACCTCATATAGGAGTAAACATCATTCCGACCACAGATACCAGGCAATGGAGTTAGTGCAAAGTATGGTGACAACACCACAGCCACCACTACAACGGCAGATGCCAAGGCATTGGCCAATGTGTGATCCTTGGGGGCTCCAGCAGTTTCTGCGGTGTCAATCGTGGCATTCCTTTTCGGCAGCATCAGCGAGCCAAGCTCCCCCACCAGCCCCCTCAGAACAGAGATTGGTCCCCAGTGCCGAAGTGGGTACTGAGGGGCAGGACATACTACCAAGGGACCCACCTGCAGAGGAGGCGGTCCAGAACCCAGTGCCAGTACAAGCCTTGTCATCCTCCTCCCTGGGCGAGGCAATGGCAGGAACCACTCTAGTGCCCAAATAGGACGACTATGGGATCAGCGCCTCCCCGTGCCTCCTGCCTGCCACAATCAGCTGTTTCACGGCACACAGGAGGTTGGGAGGAAGAGGGGAGGAGTGAGGATGCGGCGCACTGGGGGAGGGGGGCGGAACTGGGGGGGAGTAGGTGGGGGGGTGGAGTGGGGACAGGAAGGGGCAGGGTGGGGTCTTGGGGGAAGAAATGGAGTGGGGATGGAGCCTGGGGCAGCACCAGGGGGTGAGTATCCCTGGCACTTTGTGAAGTCAGTGCCTGTGATGAGGCACATCAAGAACTTCTGTGCAGGGTGGCCCAGAATCTGGGAACACAAGCTGAGGAGGTAGCTGAGTCCTCACATTCCCTAGTGAACATATAGGCACCCTCAGGGCCATCGCGGGTGGCCTTGCCCTTAAATGACGCTATTCCGGAACCAATTAAAGTGCTTTAGCAGACTCCTGCATATCTCCAGCCTATGGCTAAGTGGATGGAGAGAAAATAAATTGTCCCTAGCAAGAGCTATGAGTTTCTCTAGAGCCCCCCACCACCAGGCTCATTGAGTGTTTCTCCAGCCAACAAGAGGGAGCGATGGGGAAACAAGGTCCATGCCCAAAAGCCAAGGATGCCAAAATACGTGATTTATTTGGCAGAAAGGTATCCTCAACCGGGGGCCTGCGTTGAGAATCACTGTCCTTCAGGCCCTTCTAGGCCACTATGGCTTTAACGCCTTGTCAGCCAGGGAAAAGTTCAAGGAACTCCTACCTCTGGAGTCCAGGGGCCAGTTTGCAGCTCTTCCTGACCTGCCCTTCGAAGGCGGCTCCCTTGTCTTGCAGCAAATGGATTCAAAGCTCCACAGTCTGAAGGACTCAGGGGCTTCTTTGAAGTCCTTGGGTATACATAAGCCAGTCCCAGCAAGAAATATTATAAGCCTCAGCTGTTGGGCTGGTTCTACTCCCCACAGCTCCACCAACCAAGACACGAGTAAGGCAGCAGGAAAAACAGGCTACAAGATGAAGCGTCCACCTCAATCTGCATCGTCCCAGACACAGGCCCCTTCGAGGAATGCAACAGGCTCAAAATAGGAATTTTGAGGTATTCCCGAGGATGGCTTACCAGGACAGTTTCCAGATCCTATCTCTCCTACATTCATGGACCAGTTGTCCCACTTCTATTATGCGTGGGCTTGCACTACTATGGATCACTGGGTACTTTGCATGGTAGAAGTCGGATACACCCTCCAGTTCCATCGTTTTCCTCTTTCCCACCCTCCCTCCCTGTCCCTCTTCAGAGCCCCTTCTCACGAGAGTCTTCTGGCCTGGGAGGTACAGTCACTCCTAAGGGTGGGAGCAGTGGAGGAGGTTCCACTGGAATTAAGGAGGCAGGTGTTCCTAATCCCAAAAGCCAATGGCGACCTTCGACCAATCTTGGACCTGTGAAACTTCAACAGACCCATGGAAAGGATAAAGTTCTGCGTGGTCTTTGTGGCCTCGATTATTCCCTGTCTGGATCCTGGGGACTGGTACACTGCCCTCGACTTAAAGAACATCGCCACCTTTCAGAGACACACAGTTCATAGTAGGCCACAAACATTATCAGTTCACAGTTCTACCCTTCAGCTTGTCAGTAGCCCCATAGCTGTTCACGAAGTCCCTGGCAGTTGTGGTAGCCTGCCTCAGGAGCGAGGGGTGCAGGTATACCCCTACCTGGGCAACTGGCTGATCAAAGGTCGATCCAGAGGTCAGGCGAAGGCACACATAGAACTGATACAGTCAGCCTTTCAGAACCTGGGGCTGTTGATAAAAGTCCGCCTTTTCACCAGTTCAGAGAATATAGAGTTTATAGGGGCAGTTCTCAACTCAAACCAGGCCAGAGCCTTCCTCCCGGAAAGCAGATTCAGAGTCACTGAATCTCTCATAAACGGTCTGAGAGATTCCCCCATCACCACAGCAGGAAAATGCTTGAAGCTTCTGGGGCAAGTTATGTCTTGTACTTATGTGGTGCAACATACACGACTCTGTCCAAGGCCACTCCAATTATGGTGGGGGTCGGTGTACATACAGGACCAACATCCTCTGGACAAGGTGATCACACTTCTGCCGTTGGTAATTTTGCCCTTTGGTGTGGCTGGACCAGAAGATGGTGTGTGCCAGCATCCCCTTTTCGAGGCCCACCCCTTCGATGTCCCTGGTCACGGATACTTCAGAGATGGGCTGGCGAGCTCACTTAGGGTATGTCTACACTATGGGATTATTCCGATTTTACATAAATCGGTTTTGTAAAACAGATTGTATAAAGTCGAGTGCATGCGGCCATACTAAGCACATTAATTCGGTGATGTGCGTCCATGGTCCGAGGCTAGCATCGATTTCTGGAGTGTTGCACTGTGGGTAGCTATCCCGCAGCTATCCCATAGTTCCCGCAGTCTCCCCTGCCCATTGGAATTGTGGGTTGAGGCCCCAATGCATGATGGTGCAAAAACAGTGTCGCGGGTGATTCTGGGTAAATGTCGTCACTCATTCCTTCCTCCGTGAAAGCAACGGCAGACAATCATTTCGTGCAATTTTTCCTTGGATTGCACTGGCAGATGCCATAGCACGGCAACCATGGAGCCCGATTTCAGGGTTTTTTTTACTGTCACCGGTATGTCTATGGATATGCTAACAGACGCGTAACTTGCAGCGCTACCCAGCAGTATTCATTTGCCTTTGCAAGATAGCAGAGATGGTTATCAGTTGTTCTGCACATCTGCGTGCCATTGTAAATTGGCAATGTGATGATAGTTATCAGTCATTCTGTACCATCGCTGCTGTCATGGGTGCCCCCTGGCTGAGATCGGCCCGGGGCCAAAGACAAAAAATGGGAATGACTCCCTGAGTCAATTCCTCCTTATAGTATCTAAAAATACAGTCAGTCCTGCCTAGAATATGGGGCAAGTGTACTAGAGAACCAGTGTATCAGAGAGCACAGCCGCTCCATGTCAGAATCCCGCAGAAATGATGAGCTACATGCTATTCTAGGGGGTGCCCTGCAACAACCCCACCCATTGCCTCTGCTCCTCCAACCCTCCTGGGCTACCTTTGCAGTGTCCCCCATTGTGTGATAAAGTAATAAAGAATGCAGGAATAAGAACACTGACTTGTTAGTGAGAGTAAAATGAGGGGGAGCGCAGCCTCCAGCTGACTAAATAGTCCAGGCAGGACAGTAAACGGTGGGGGGGGAGGGGGAGAGGAGCCCAGCTCACCCGCTGCTATGACAGTCCAGGCATAACGAATCTTTCTTATCACAGAAAGGGAGAGGGCTGATGGACTCACAGCCCAGTTACTAATGATAAAGACGGTTACACCACATTCTGTACATCTGCTGGGAATGACCAGAAGTCATTCCATTTTTACCCAGGCACCCCTGGCCAACCTCACCTGAGGACAGCCAGGAGCACTCTACAGGCTGATGACAAGGACAGTTACCAGTTCTACTGCACTGTACCCATCTGCCACCAAGGAAGGAAGGAGAAAGGATGCTGCTGTTCATGCCCCAGCACCTGTTACCAGCAGCATCCAGTAAACATATACGGTGACATTGAAAAGTCAACACACGATATTTTTTCCTTTCTTCACGGGGGGAAGGGGGGAGTAAATTGAAAAGCTATACGCTGAACCACCCCGGACAATGTGTTTGACCCTACAGGCATAGAGCTCAGCAGCAAGAATGCAAATATCTTTTCGGAGACGGCTGGGGTTTGTGGATAGCTGGAGTCCTCAGCTACCCCTCCCTTCCTCCATGAGTGTCATTTGATTCTTGTTGCTTCCTTTATGCTTGTCACGCAGCACCCACGTGCTGTGGACTTGTATCATAGCCTGGAGATTTTTTTAAAATGCTTTGGCACTTTCGTCTGCTGTAACGGAGCTCTGATAGAACAGATTGTCTCCCCATGCAGCTGTCAGATCAGTATCTCCGTACGGTCCATGCTGGAGCCTTTTTGAGATTTTGGGACTGCATGGCCACCCGTGCTGATTCAGAGCTCCACTCTGGGCAAAAGCAGGAAATGAAAAGTCCAAAGTTCACTTCAGCGGGGGCTTTTCCTGTCTACCTGCCAGTGCATCCGACGTTCAGATTGCTGTCCAAGCGGTCCACAATGGTGCACTGTGGGATACCGCCCTGAGGCCAATACCATCGATTTGCGGCCACACTAACCCTAATCCGATATGGTAATACCGATTTCAGCACTACTCCTCTCGTCGGGGAGGAGTACAGAAACCGGTTTAAAGAGCCCTTTATATCGATATAAAGGGCCTCGTTGTGTGGACGGGCGCAGCGTTAAATTGGTTTAATGAACGCGTAGTGTAGACCAGGCCACAGGGTCACTCAGGACTCAGGCCTCTGGTCACCAGAGGAGCTGATCTTACATACCAATGTGAGAGAGCTAAGGGCGGTTTCTTCAGCCTGCCAGGTGTTCCGACCCCACTTGGAGGGAAACTGCCTATTGGTCCTCACAGACAATTCAACAGCAACGTTTTACATAAACAAGCAAGGGACAGCCCGCTCCCTCCTCCCTTTGTCAGGAAGCATTGAGCCTATGGGGCTCTACATAGCCTACTCCATTCATCCGGAGGCCAACTATCGACCAGGCTTGCAGAACAAGCTGGCAGACCCCCTCAGCAGCTGCTTTGTCAACCATCACAAGTGATCTATTCGCCCAGATGTCTTGAACACTGTTTTCCGAAAGTGGGGGTTTCCCCAGGTGAACTTGTTCGAGAGGAAGCACAACAGGAAGTGTCCTCAGTTCTGCTCCTTCCTGGGGCACAGTCCGAGCTCGCTCACAGACATCTTACTCCTTCCCTCGAAGGGGAGGCTCTTTTACACCTTCACTCCCACTCCTCCTATACACAAGGTTCTGCTCAGGGTCAGAAGGGACAAAACGTGATTAATACTCATAGCTTTGGTCTGGCTGCACCAGCACTGGTTCACAACCTTGCTGGGACTCTCGCTGGATACACCGCTCAGCCAACCGAGGTTCCAGACTTGATCACTCAGGACCGTGGCCGCCTGCTCTACCCGAACCTCGAGTCCCTCCACCTGATGGCATGGAAGCTCCATGGCGGAACCAGGCAGAACAGTCTTGTTCAGCTCCAGTTTGGAAGATGCTCTTGAGGAGCAGAAAGCCATCAACTAGAACTGCCTACCTGGCGAAATGGAAGAGGTTCTCAATCTGATCAAAGCAGAAAGGTATTTTGCCTACAGAGTTCTCTCGGCCTTTATTTTGGGCTATTTGCTTTACTTAAAGCAGGAAGGACTGGTGGTTTCATCCATACGGGTTCATTTAGCCGCAATCTCTGCATTTCACCCTTGGGTATATGGCTGGGCAGTATTTTCAAACCCAATCTCCTGTATCTTGAAGAGTTTGGAATGTCTGTACTCACAAGTACACCAGCTTCTGCCCCCTTGGGACCTGAATTTGGTATTGACAAGGCTGACAGGACCTCTATTTGAGGCATTGGCAATGTGCTCCTTGCTCTATCTGTCCTGAAAGATGGTTTTCCTTGTGGCCATCACCTCAGCCAAAAGGGTTTCAGAGATCCAGGCCCTCACCTCTGAGCCACAGTATATGGTCTTCTTCAAGGACAAGATGTAACTCCAACCACACCCTTCTTTCCTTCCAAAGGTCACCTCACAATTTCATAGTAGCCAGGACATCTTTCTCCCAGCCTTCTATCCTAAACCACATGCTAGCAGGGGTGAACTGAGGCTCCACGTGCTGGACGTGAGACATGCACTGGCTTTCTATACAGAGAGAGCCAAGCCCTTTAGATAGGCCACCCAACTGTTTGTAGCCATCACGGACAGGATGGGAGGCAGTCCAGTCTCTGCCCAGAGAATTTCTTCTTGGATTATATCCTGCATCTGCACTTGTTATGACATGGCAAAGGTCCCACCTCCTCGCATGGCCACTTACTCCATGAGGTCGCCAGCATCGGCGGCAGCGTTCATGATGCAGGTCCCAATCCAGGACATCTGCAGAGCAGTGACCTGGTCATCAATCTACATGTTCACCGCACACTACACCATCACCTAGCACGCTAGAGCTGATGCAGTCTTCGGGTAAATGTTGCTATAATCTGCTTCTCAGCAAAACTCCAATCCTACCTCCTGACCAATTGCTTGGGAATCACCTACGTTGGAATGGACATGAGCAAGCACTCGAAGAAGAAAAGACTGTTACTAACATTTCCATAACTGTTGTTCTTCGAGATGTTGCTCATGTCCATTCTGGAACCTGCCTTCCTGCCCCTCTCTCGGAATAGCCTGCAAGAAGGAACTGACACGGTGGTGGGGTAGCACCAATATATCTCACCATGAGGGCGCCACTCCAGGAAGCACTAGAACCGACCCAACAGACACCGAGGGAAAAACGTTCCCGTGATGGTGCGTGCAACACACGCTTACTTTGGAAAAGACATGAGCAATGCATCTCAAAGAACTACAGTTACGGAAGGAATAGTGCTTGGGGTGTGCTACAGACCACCAGGATCTGATTTGGATAAGGATAGAGACCTCTTTAATGTTTTTAATGAAGTAAACACTAATGGGAATTGTGTGATCATGGGAGACTTTAACTTCCCGCCACAAGGTTGTACGTCTAAACCCTATGACTTGGTTAGGACTATGGGGTCCCAGCATACGCTACGCCGAAAACCAAATTCTAAAATACGGGATTCCCACATCTTGTCTTGGGTGTGTCTTGCCAACTACTTGGTTGAACGCAAAGTACTCGATTTTTATGTAGCCGTACACAACACCAACTACACACACATGTGCATACAAAACAAAAAAAAGTACAAACCTTAAAGTAGGCAAGAAAATGCTAATCGGAACACTGTTACTACCAATTTTTGGTTTTTTTTGTTTACAATACAGGGACCCCCAACTGAGAAGTAGCATGAAGGAGGGGAAGCAAGGGGATATGCCAATGTTTCAAAGGAAAAGGAAAGGATGATCTATATGGTCAAAAAATACATCGATTCCAGTGGGGATGTGGGGAAAATATTAGGTTAGAAACCACTACTTTTGGCTAGTCTGCCTTCGCATGCATGGGAAAGTTGTAAAAAAACACAGACGTGAATTGTGTGCACAACAAGACAGGTCCTCCACATCATCCCTTGTCAGTGGGGAAAGTGAAGAGATTATATCGTGCAAACTAGAAGAATATGATTAGTAAAAGGAGGAAGATGGTATTTCCAGGATAAGCAGCCAGGGAAGTATCTTCATCTGTAGATTGTATATGTATATTACATGCCCTTGCCTGAGTTATTGATGGGATTCAATTCAGAATTCTGACTATAAAGCATGGGGCTTCAAGAACCAGTGTGCATCTAAGATCAGACTCCAGGCTCAAAAGGCTCATAAACTTTGCTATGTAGCCGACTAGAGAGGGATGAAGACCTGATGTTTAATGGTGAATTGCACATGCGTCAGCAACTGAAGCAAAGCAATTAGAACTGCCTGGGCATTGGTGAATACAACCCAGTCATCAAAGAAGCATAGGGGAACCATGGCTATAATACAATAAAAATTCAATAAAGAGCAGACCAAGATTACAATACAAGAGAATAACATGTAGCTATGAGAAAGCAACATATTAATGTGCCAGCAGCACAATATACAGGGGAGACAGACAATGACAGTGAAAGAGCTGATTTTTCAAATTAAACGGTCAAAATTCTAAGCTATGGTTAGAAGGGGAAAAAGCCTACATTGGTAAGAGACGTCTGGGTGACATAAAAGGCTTTTTCATTTCCATTTTTAGGACTTTGGGATAATGGCTTGCTCTGGCCAAGAAAAGACTTGTGAATGCATAAACAATAAAGTTACACAGAGCATCCTGAAATGCTTAACCATTTCTAGTCCAGTAACTGGGGTCACCATGTCACATGGGAAATTTCAACAACAGAATGTGACCAGAGTTGTAAAATGGCTGAATCTGATCCTTTCAATGAGACTGTCCTCCAGCTTCAATATATTTCCTGAGGATGGCAATAGTGTCCTTGCTATATTTTTAGTACCCTGGTTAGATGGTGACATGTTGAATGCGTTGCAGAACGGTCTCTTTGGGAAAAAATAAATAGCAGTTTTAAAAATTTTGCTAAATATGCCTAAATCTACATTACAGTGTGAGAGATTCAACGAAGTGCAAATGTTAGGCAGGTAGTAATGGCTCTCATACAGGCTGCTCTGTTACAGTAGGCTTTGGATTGGCACTACACACTTGTGTTTAACCTTACTGCCAATGGAATGTCCACTGATGATCTAACAAAATACATCTTAACCTTTGAATGTTTCATTGCTACAATATAAATTGAGCAAATTGACTCATATGACCTTGGTAGGCTTAATTTGTATACTCAACAGTGGTCTTCATCTGGAAATAAACTGATGCTTAAAAAGGCCTTAGCAATGTGAAAACAATAATGTTGGCACGAATGCGTTCCACATGAATCTAGGGGTCAATGAAATGAATAGGTAATAGATGAAAAAGAAACATAAGAGTACTTCTACACACAACACGACAGCAACCTGTGAACTTTTTGTAGGGGATGCATGAAGCCAAAAGTATAACTGGGCTCAAAAAAGAAATAAACTTCATGGAGTTGGATCCTTATGCTATTAGCCAAGTCAGTGATGCAACCATGTTTCTTTGTGTGCTGAAGCTTGACTCAGAAGCTGGGACTGGCTGACAGGAGACGAATCAATTATAATTGCTCTATAGGTTCATCGCTCTGAAGCCATCTAGTATGGGCCCAGTAGAAGGGAGATAGTGACTAGATGGACATTGGTCTGACCTACATGGGTATCTTATGTTCTATGTTAAAGTTCTTTTGATTAGGAGATTGATACTGTCTTATACTCTTTATAACACAGAGAGAGCATTAATATGTGCATAACCCAAGCTATTATAATTATGTACCAATAATAACTGCTTTTGGGTAATAGCCTCGACTCACGAGTGAATGGGCGAGCAGCTCTCTTGATGTTTGGTTTTTTAGTTTAACTCCTCCAACAATTCTAAGGTCTCCCTGAAAGAATTCCCAAGCAAAGACGAGTCTCTAGCTTATACATTTGGATAGCGGTTTGCATTGAAAGGTGAATGTGTCCTCTCTGAATGCAAGTCTAATCTGTTTCAAGCGCAGTCGGTCTGGGATCAACATGAGTAATTTGTTTCTCTACCAGTTTTAATTTAATTCTACCTCTGTATGTGCAAATATGTCTCCTTTTATTCACGATGCCACTGTGATACGATCCAGCTTTAAAGAGTTCATACAAATACAGTGAAGTATGCAGATGAGGCTTTTACTTACGTTGTTAAGCTTGATCAATTTCGGTTGCTGGAAAATCATCTGTTCTAAAGCACGCCACAGTTTAGTCTCTATTAAGGTTTTTAGCTCCTCCAGCAACTTGTGCTCAGTGAAAATGGAGAATGTTGCAGTGCTACAGCATTTATTTAATGCTATATAACTCAGCGCACTCAAAAATAGTCTATAAACCTGTAATGGATAGAGAAGAAAAAAACCATCATTATGTTTCTTTTAAGACGTAGATTTTCTGTAGCAGGTTTCGCACATCAATCCAGCATCCTGCTTGGGCACTACCTATCTGCTGATATAGCAAGAAGACAATTCCCTCCACCCTAAAGACATCAATATGACAACAAAGAAAGTTATAATGTACCTAGCAATTAGGCAATGCTGAAATGGGAAAGGAGATGTTTCTGCCTCTGTGGGTAGTTTATTCCTGAAGGATTGATTGATTAACTATAGTACCTGCTAATTATAACTCTTTTTATTGTCTGCAAATTGCTGCCTTTAGAAATAGTCCAGAGCTCTGTACATGAAGTCCCAGAGACATATGCTGGTATGAAACTTTTTTTCTATTAGGAGAACATAGCACCCATCTCTCATCTCCCTATTTCGGATAGTGGGTGGTTGGGGGGAATAATTTTGATATGAAATGTATGTTTTGTGGGTGGGTTATTATTTGTGGGTTTTATTGAGGACCGTGTCTTGGGGGAGTGGGTGGAGGAGACAGAGTGGATTTCTTCACCAAGTAGTTTTCAGAGCGCCAGACAATGAGGGGAAGGCATTTAGTTTGGTTTGTGGTGAGGTAGTGATGGACTCATGAAGATGGTTGTGAGGGCACCTGGTTCGAGTGATCATCCTAATTTATTTAAACCAGATGCAAAGGATTAAACAAAAATGATTCTGAGACTAGGGTTTTCTGATTTCACAAGGGCTAACTTTAAGAAATTTAAGGATTAGTAGCGAGAAGTAGATTTGAGTTGAAGACTTGTGGATTAAAGGCAGGAGAGGCCTAGAATTATCTTTCATAGTTCAACAGTTGCAGCAACTATCCAGAAGCTCTGCATTCCAAGAAATGGGGGAAACAATCATAGCAGAGTTGAGACGCAAGGAGCAGCCATCTCATAGAGTGTATTAATGAAAAAGCAAACTTACATAGGAGTGGAAGATGGGTGAGATTATGCAGAGGGAAGGCTCATTATGAGGTCAGAACATGTAGGGATACGTGGAGAAATTGGCCAAAGCCATGAGAAGTTGGACCTTTGTAAAGGGAATTCAAACTCAATAGTAATAAGCGTTTCTATAGCTATACTAAATAAGCAGATAACAAAGAAAGAAGATAGGGGACCACTAAACATGAGGATGGAGTGGAGGTAAGGATAATCTAGCTGGCCAGATATCTCAAGCAAATATTTTTGCCTCATCTTTAATGAAGAGCTTAAGGGATAATTGAACAGATGACAACAATGGGAATGAGGATATGGAGGCAGAATATTACCAATCGAGGTAGAAGCAAACTCGATGCAGCTTAATGGGCAAATCTAGAGTGGCCGAGATAATTCTTCATCGCAAGAATATTAAAGGAATGGAATGAAATTGCAACCAGTTTAGCAAGAATTTTTAATGAATGCAGTAACCTAGGGTTGTACCATATGACTGAGAGACATTTGCTACCCCCCACCCCCCCCTGCCCCCCCGTCCCCCGTGTCCTATCTTTAAGAATGGGAAAAAAAAGTGATCCGACGTAATATAGGCCTGTTAGTTTGACATCTGTAGTAACGGTAAGGTCTTTGGAAAAATTTTGAAGGAGAAAGTAGTTAAGGACATTGAGGTCAATGGTAATCTGGGACAAAATCAGCAACATGGTTTTACAAAGGTAGATCGATCGCAAACCAACTTGATCTCCTTCTTTGAAAAGAAAAGAGTTCTTTTAGACAGAGGAATGCAGTGGATCCCCCCCTACTTTTGACCTACATTCTCTCCCGTAGGAATTTTGGGTACGATCACATGGGGATCATTAGTTAATGGTGGACAAAAACATTGGTTCAATATACAAAATCGAAATCGTGCGAAACATGACTCTCTGAAAGGTTAACAGTTTTAGACGAAGGAAGCATGCTCAGTTCTATGAAGATGAAGGTTCACTGGGATTAGTAATGAGGTGGGATCAAATGAATGAGGGGTAGCTGAAGCTCCCAGGAGGCAGGGCAATTGCCCAGGCTACCGGGCTCGCAGGGGCCGCACGCGAGTTTTTCAGGCTCCTGGAGCGCGGGTCCTTCACGTCGTGGAGGCCCGATAAACACTTGCGGGGGCCAGGCACCTAGAGCTTCTTCTCGCTCTGGTCTTTGAGTGGGGAGTCTCGCTCCGGGCGGGAAGACCCACAGCGAATTACCACCTCGAAGCGGGACTGCCTCCGAGCGCAACCAGTCTTGTCGGTGTAGATTCGGCGGGTGGGGCCTCCATTCTGGGACCGACATCGAAGTGCCCAGACCGTGGCGGGGGCACCCCGCCACCGAATTACACGAAGAGCAGCTGCACTTGCGCATGCGGTCCGCTGTCGGGCGGTAATTCGCCGGCGGGGGGCCCACGCAGGTCCTCGGGGCACTTCGGCGGTGGGGTCCAGAGAAGGGCCCGCGGCTGACAGGCGCGGCCTCTAGACATTTTGTCCCGTGCGGGGGCGCTCTCCTGCTGCTTGCCAGTTTCCCATGGCATTCCGGCAATCCCTGCAGGGGTCACCGGGAGCCGCTGCCGCCAAAGCCCCAGGCATCCTCTGGGGCCGGCCTGGTTTAAAGGGAGACTACAAAGCGGTCATACTGAAAAGGTGAATGCTGTCAGGCCTGGAGGGAGGTTACATAGTGGAAGTTACCTCAGGGATCATTTTTGGCCAATCTTATTTAATCGTTTTATTACGTGACCTTGACACAAAAAGTGGGAATGGTGCTGATAAAGTATTGCAGATGGAACAAAGCTGGGGGGTATTGCTAACACAGGAAGGACCGGATACCATACAGGAAGCTCTGGATGACCTGTAACACTGGAGTAATAGTAATAGATGAAATTTAATAGTGAAAAAGTGCAAGGTCTGCATTAGGGATAATAACAAGTTTATATTTAGTTATAATTGGGGACACACTCAGTTGGAGTAACACGAAGAAGGAGAAAGGACCGTCGGAGTATCTGTTTATAAAGGAATGAGCTATGAGCCACCAATGTGATATGGCCATTAAAAAGCTATGCTGGTCTTGGGATGCATCGGGCGACGGTATTTCCAGCACAAGCATAAGGAGGTGTTACGTAAACCGTATTATCAAGCAAGGCCGTGGTGAGTAGACCCCACCTGGAATACTGTTGTGCCAGTTTGGTCTCCCATGTTTAAGAAGATGACTTCAAACTGGGAAACACGGTACAGAGAAGGGCTACAGGATGAAGCTGAGGAATGGCCAACCTGTCTTATGCAAAGGAGAACTCAAAGACTTGGCTGTTTAGCCAACAAAAGAAGGTTGAGGGGGGATCATGATTTTTGCCCCCTCCTTATAAATATATGCATAGGGATAAAATATTAGGGAGGAGACGACAGGTTTCTAACCATTAGAGGAGTGAAGTGTCTGGGAACAGCCTCCCGAGGGCGAGTAGTGGGGGCAAAAGAGGCGTATCTGGCTTCAGAGAGCTAAGGCTTGAAAATTTTATGGAGGGAAGTATGAGGGACGAGGCTAAATTTTTGCAATTGATCTTTCTTTGATTTAACCAGCAGGTAAGGTATGCCCAGTGGTCTGGTGCATGATGTTAGAATATGGTGGGATTCGTGAGTTACTACAAGAATTCCTTCCCTAGTGCTGGCTGTGAGTCTGGCCCACATGCCAGGTTTTAACTACACCTATACTGTCTGGATATCCCATTGGGAAGGAATTTTCCTCCAGGGCAGATTGGCGCAGCCTTGGCCTGAGTTTTCACCTCTGCTGCCGCACGGGGGCAGGGTCACTGTGCGGAGGATTCTCTGCAGCTTGAGGTCTTCAAACCACAATTTGAGGACTTCAATAACTCAGACATAGGTTAAGGGTTTGTTACAGGAGTGGATGGGTGAGATTCTGTGGCCTGCTTTGTGCAGAAGGTCAGACTAGATGATCATAATGGTCCCTTCTGACCTTAAAGTCTATGAATCTGAGTAACAGTTTTTTTTCCTGCCACTGGATCTTGTTATACCGATATGTGCTGGACTGATGAGCCGTCTTAGCAAATATTTGTTCCCCATCTAGTACTTATAGACTGTGATGAAGTCACCCCTTAACCTTCTCTCTGTTAAGGTCAATAGATGGAGCTCTGTCACTATAAGGCAGGTTTTCTCATCCTTTAATCATTCTCATGGCTCTTCGCTGAATCTCTCCGATTTATCAACATCTATCTTGAAGCGTGGGCATCCGTGCTGGACACAGTACCCCATTATTGGTCTCACCAGTGCCAAACACAGGGGTGGCTCGCTCTCTCTGTCACACACACATTACACATCTGTGGCCCTAAGAGCAGGCCTATGCCAAAGGCTAGGGGCTCCGGGGTGTGTAGCAGTGAGTTCCAGCTGGCCGAACCAGCTCTGTGTACCCAGTTCCCTGTTGTTATACTCTGGATCTAAAAAGTGTCACATCACTGGAAAACTCATAACTCATTGCTCATTAACATTCTTGCTGGATGTACGTACCAAGCAGTATGCAGCTGGGCTGAAATTATGTGACTAAACGGTGCTTCAATCAGGCATGTCGGGGAGTCCATAAATAGGTTTTCTCCAGATAAAGGAAAGAGGTCAATACCTTAAGCCCAGGGTGACCAAATTCCATGGGCTATTGTAGGAACAGCTTGTGTCCATTGTAAAAATCACAGGTGGGGAGAAGACAGCCTACCATCTCCACTAGACAGCCTGGCAGGCACAGCTGGCAGAGAAAAGAACATATCAGGGATACGTTTCAAAGAAGACATTGCAAGGGTTCACTGGAGCGAACCCCTAAGTGATCTTTCACCTGAGGAGATGAGGAAAACCAATTCCTTGGATTCTGGGAGGACCCAGGGCCGCCCAGAGGGTTCAGGGGGCCTGGGGTCTTCAGCGGCAGGGGCCCCCTGCTTTGGCGGTAATTTGGTGGCAGGGGGGTCCTTCTGCTCTGGGATCCGCTGCCGAAGTGCCCCGAAGACCCGTGGCGGAGCTCCCCAGCCGCCGAATTACCACAGAAGACCCAGCACTTTGGCAGCTGGTCCCGCTTCGGTAGTAATTTGGCGGTGGGGGGGTCCTTCCGCAGCAGCGGAGACCCGGAGCGAAAGAAGCTCCCGGGCCCCGTGAGAGTTTTCTGGGGCCCCTGGAGCGAGTGAAGGACCTGTTCCAGGGGCCCCGAAAAATTCTCATGGGGGCCCCTGCAGGGCCTGGATCCTGAGGCAAATTGCCCCACTTGCCCCTCCCTGGGCGGCCCTGGGAGGACCTCGCCTAAAAGCTCATCAGCCTTTGCTGGCAAAGGAAAATTGTTCAAGGTAGTTTCCTGTCACTTGCCTTAGCTCTCCCAGCATATTTTTGCTTTTGTTTGTAACATTTTCTACCTTTAGCATTTATGCCTCAACTCACTTCAAATCTGGCTTCTTAATTGAATGAATCTGTTTGACTTTGTATCTGACCCACCGCACTGCTCTGACAGGACTGGATAACTCCAGTCAAGAGAACAATCTGCTCGTTCTGCCTCTTCAAAGTAGCAGCAAACTTACTAACTTCTGCATGTTCATGGAGGATGCTGGGAGACAGTTTAAGGTGGGTGGGCAAACAACAGCCTGTGGGCCACATCCTGCTGGGGAGTGAGGTCTGGGGCTTGCCCTGCTCCTGCAGTCCAGCCAGGAAGAAGGGTCAGAGGCTCTGTGTGCACATGCCGAAGCTTCCGGAAGCAGCAATATGTCCCCCACTCCAGCTCCTACGTTTGGGGCAGCCAGTGGGCTCTGTGCGCTGCCCCCATTCCAAGCACCACCCAGGCAGCTCCCATTGGCTGGAAGCTGCAGCAAATGGGAGCTGCAGGGGTGGCACCTGCAGATGGGGCAGTGCGCAGAGCCGCCTGGTCACGCTTCTGTGTAGGAGCCAGAGAAGGGACATGCCACTGCTTCCAGGAGCTGCTTGAGGTAAGCACCGCCCAGAGCCTGCACCCCTGACCCCCTCCTGCACCCCAGCCCAGAGCCCCCTCCCACACCCTGAACTCCTCATTTCTGGCCCCACTCCAGAGTCCACACCCCCAGCCAGAATCTTCACTTGCTTCTGCACCCCAACCCCGATTTCGTTAGCATTCATGGCCCACCATACAATTTCCATACCTAGATGTGTCCCTCGCACCAGAAAGTTTGCCCACCCCCGGTTTAGGGGAATCCTGGGACTGGGCATGTCTCAGTGTCACTCTGCAAACGGTACCTGGGCAGTGGGAGCCAAGATGTGACTATGCAGGGACAGTGGCTGGCTGCTGGCATCCAAGCTGTGAGCCATGGCAGCACAGCATTGAAGGCACCCAAAGGTGCAGTGCAGGTGGTGACACAACCTCCCACTGGTCTGCGTTCAACCCCAGAAGAACAACCGCCACGGATTGCACCAGCCTTTTGGCCTTGGTGTCACACAGGGAGCTCACGTCCAGCTATTATCCACCCCCAAATTCTTTTCAGAGTCACTGCTTCCTAGGACAGAGTCCCCCAGCCTGTAGGTGTGGCCTACATTCTTTGATCCTAGATCTGTGCAATTAGCGGGAGCAAATCACACTCTTTACTTGTTGCCAGCTTATCGAGTGATCCCAATCGCTTTGTGTCAGTGACCTGTCTTCACTATTTACCAGCCCCCAAATTTGGGGCTGTCTGCAAACTTTATCAGTGATGATGATATGTGTTGTACCAGGTACAGATATTAAATCGTGTAAGGCCAAGAACCAATCCCTGTGGGACCCCACTAACAGCACTGATTCCCTGGTTACAGTTTGAGACCTACCTCCTTTATCAACCAAACATGTAATCACATCAAAAAAGATCTCATGTTGGTTTGACAGGAGCTGTTTTCCATGATCCCCTGTTGTGTGGCACTAACTATATTACCTTCCTTTAATTCTTTATTAATCAAATCCTGTACCAGCCATTCTATCATTTTGCCCAGGATCAATATCAGGTTGCCAGGCCTGTAATTACCTGGGTGATCCCATTTCCTTTTTTGAAATATTGGCACAATATAAGCTTTCTGCCAATCTTTTTGGAATTTTCCCAGTGTTCTAAGAGTTATTGAAAATCAACAGTCCAGTGAGCTTCTCGTCCAGCTCTTTTAAAACTCTTGGAGGCAAGTTATCCAGACCTGCTGATTTTAAAATGTCTGACTTTAGTAACTGTTGTTTAACAGACTCCTGAATTACTGTTGGAATAGAAAGTCTTTCATAACCATCATGTGATATAGCCACATAATCCGTTTTTATTGAATGCTTCTGCAATTTCTGTATTAGTGACAATTCTACCATTTCCATCTAATAATGAACCACTACCACTGTCAGCATTCTTTTTGTCTCAAATACACTTAAACTCCTTATTGTCCTTAACACTGATGGACACAGATTTCACCTTGTCTTTTTGCTCCCTTATCAAGTTTTTACAGTTACTAACTTCTGCTTTATATTCATGACTGTCAATTTTCCCTTTCTTCCATTTGTTATACATGTTTTGTTTGGGTTTTTTTATAGCTGCTTTTACTTCCCCTCTAAGCCATGCTGAGTTTGTGTATTTGAAACCAGTGCAGTCTTCTTTTTGATTGTGGCTTTCAGAGCATATAGTAAAAATGTTCTTAAACAATTCCTAAGTATCATTTGCATTTTTTCTGTCTAAAGTCTCTTCCCAACTGATTTGGCTCATAATTGTCTTCAGCTTTGTGACACTGACTCTTCAAAAGCATGATGTGGGTGGGATGATGGCACGGGAGAGGGAGTGGATAAATAAATAATGGTTTGGACTTTATTCTGTTTGCACATAACAAATGTGACCAAGTTGTGATCACTTCTTCCTAAGCTACCCCAGTTAACCGTGTTGGGTTACAGGTGAGAATGGCGTTTGTGCCTGGGGTTAGCTCCTGTTTTCCTGAGGGTTGTGGAAGGTAACCAGGGGAGCTGGGCCCAGTGAGAGGCAATCAGGGTTCATTTAGGATTTGGGATCCCCTTGAACTTGAGCCCCCCCCCCCCCCCAAGATCTGAGCTGCTAGGCTGGAATTTCATATGTGCACATGATGGGAGAAGACAGGGAGTTAACAGGAGCATTGTGAAGAAGCTCTTCTAGGTAAGCTTTCAGAGTAGCAGCCGTGTTAGTCTGTATCCGCAAAAAGAACAGGAGTACTTGTGGCACCTTAGAGACTAACAAATTTATTTCAGCATGAGCTTTCGTGAGCTACAGCTCACTTCTTCGGATGCATAGAATGGAACACACAGACAGGAGAGTCTGTGTGTTTCATTCTATGCATCCAAAGAAGTGAGCTGTAGCTCACGAAAGCTCATGCTGAAATAAATTTGTTAGTCTCTAAGGTGCCACAAGTACTCCTGTTCTTTTTCCTGGTAAGCACATGCCGTACATCTCTCTAAATGTGCCCCCCTAGGGATTCTCTTTAACAGGCAGCCTCGGGTGGTGCTCTCCAGGCTTCACACCCATGGAGCCAAGCACACACACACTAGTGCTCATGGTACATGGCTGCACCCTGCATGCCCCCCCTAGCTGGCTCCTCCTCACCCTGACGGGTCTCCCCCAGATTCCCAGCTCTTTCACTGAAGCCTCCCTGTGTTCTCAGGTCCCCCCAGCACTTACCCTAAAGTCATACGCTGGGGCTGACTCCAAACTGCTCAATGACATCCTCATCTGAAATTCTCTCCGGCTGATCACCCAGGGCGGGGTCCTCCCTGTGAATTCTGGGGTGCTCCCCAAGCCAGTCCCCTTCCTTGGGCTGAAACAAAAGGCTCTTTCCCACAGCTCCTGGCTCCCTCTCTCCTGTCACCCAGGAGAGCCCCGCAGGGCTCTACAATGATGCACACAGCCTTTGTTCTTAAAAAAAAAGTAAGTTTCTAGCCCCCATGGCCACAGGGAAAGCTTCAAAATGGGACCCCAGGGCATCCCGAAGGCTCAAAAAGCAGAAGACCACAAAGCCCCACATCTAGTACTTTATAGGAGCTCATGATTTTAAAGCCCATCTCCTGATTTGTGCACAATTGGGGTTGGCAGTACTGCCATTACTACCAGTTTTCTAGCTGGTCCTGCCCTGCCCCAGCCAGAACTGTCTCCTTTATAGCAGCAGGAGCCAGGGGTTTGGCCCAAGCTCCCCTGCCCAGGGAGATTGACGGTTTTGAATGCTATAATTCTTGATGTCTGATTTATGTCCATTTATTAATAAGTATTAATTAATTATTAATCATCAGTCTCCCTGGTCACTTGATTACAGACCTAAATCGCAATATTACAACAAAAAAAACCCTTAAAAAACAGACTCCAACAAGAGACGGCTGAATTGGAATTAATTTGCAAAATGGACACCATTAAATTAGGCTTAAATAAAGACAGAGTGGATGGGTCATTACACAAAGTAAAACTATTTCCCCATGTTTATTCCCCCCCATACTGTTCCTCACACCTTGTCAACTGCTGCAAATGGACCATTTTGATTACCACTACAAAAAGTTTCTCTCTCTCCTGCTGGTAATAGCTTACCGTAACTGATCACTCTCCTTAGAGTGTGTATGATAACACCCATTGTTTCATGTTGTGTGTGTGTGTATATATATCTTCCTGCTGTATTTTCCACTGCGTGCATCGGATGAAGTGGACTGTAGCCCATGAAAGCTTATGCTTAAATAAATGTATTAGTCTCTAAGGTGCCACAAGTCCTCCTTTCTTTTGTGCATATTTAGGGTGACCCCAGTCAGTGACTGGGGATCTCAATCCTTATGGCTTAAGGTTTCCCCCTTTTGAAACCCAAAGTAGATCTGAGATGAAGAAGGATCATGTCCCAGCGTTCTTATACATTTCCAGCAGCCTGTGGGGCTGAGAAGACAATAGGCTTAACTTTTCTTCTCCCAAACATCCTGGCAATTAGCACAGGGTAATTTATCCAATAAACAGTTCAGCTACAGGTTACCACAACCTTCAAAGAGACATATAGACAATAATACCATTTCACTCCAGTGGCTTCCTAAATGTTAATATTCCTTTTTTGATCTTTGAATCAAAGCTATAGCAATAGACAAGACTTGTTTGCTTAGGTCTTGGGATGTAACAAACACCTACCCTTTTACCTCTAACAATGCAGACTTGCATTTCAAAGGTCTATTCAATTACATATTTTCCTAACAAGTCTCTAAAGTTGGGCCATGGCTCAAGTCAGTCTGTGAGGTAAAGTATCAGAGGGGTAGCCGTGTTACTCTGGATCTGTAAAAGCAGCAGAGAATCCTGTGGCACCTTATAGACTAACAGACGTTTTGGAGCATGAGCTTTTGTGGGTGAATACCCACTTCGTCAGATGCATGTAGTGGAAATTTCCAGGGGCAGGTATAGGTATGCTAGCAAGCACGCTAGAGATAACAGGTTAAGTTTCAATCAGGGAGATGAGGCCCGGCTTCTAGCATATTGAGGTGTGAAATCAAGGGAGGAAGAAACTGGTTACTGGTAATTGGCAAGCAATTCACGACTTTGTTTAGTCCGAGCTGATGGTGTCAAATTTGCAGTGAACTGACGCTCAGCAGTTTCTCTTTAAGTCTGTCCTGACAGGTTTTTTTGCTGCAGGATGGCCACACATAAGCGTTGCTATAGTGTGGCCAGGGAGGTTGAAGATGCTCTCCTGCAGGTTTTTGTAATGCCATTCCTATTTTTTTTTTTAATCTCATCTGATTTGTGTCCATATTATCCTTTTCGTAGAGACTCGTCCGTTTGCCGATGTAACATAGCAGAGGGGCATTGTGCTGAGCCATAGCTATGGCGTATATTACAATTGGTGGACGTGGCCAGTGAAATGAACGGTGATGGGTGCCGGCTGATCTGGTAAGGTCTGTATGGTGTTCGCCTGGTGTACGATATGTGGGTCAGAGTTTGGCATTGAGGTTTGTTGGCATGGATTGGTTCTGAGCTAAGAGTTAACTACTGGTACGAGATCCACAAACCCGGAAATCCTGGAAGCCCCATCATCCTCGGGCATTGGGCACTCTCGACGGAAGACCTGTCTGGATATGTGAGACTCATCTACTCAGAGCCTATGCCACCAGCCTCCCAGCATCTCCTGACACCACTGATTTCTGAGGAAACTACAATGCATGGTGACCTGCCAAGAAAACACCCATCCTCCGCCACCAATGGCTGTAAGAGGCTCTCTACACAACCATCCCACACACAGATGGAATAACAAGCTGTTAGGAAACAGTCTCTGATGATGCCTTACAGCACACTGGCTGCGAGGCGTGTGCCTTTATAACTCACACACACTATTTCAAAGTTTGAATGACAATATAATATCTCCATATCAAGTGGCATCTGCGATGGGCGCCCGCATGGCCCACAAATGCCAATATTTTTTATGGCTGACCTGGAACAACGTTTCTCAGCTCGTCGTCCATCAACAGCCCCTTCTCTACTACGTACGTTGGCTGACTCTCATTCATGACTGCGACCCATGGGACGGAGACTCTAGATAAATTCACCACGATTTTCAACAACTTCCACCCACCATCAACCTCAGCCAGAACATGTCCCAGAAGCCTCCTAACTGCAAGCCAAACCCAAGAAGGACCAACCAGGACTCCACTGGTCCATCACATACAGCCCCAGCTAAAACCCTCCAACGCATCATCAGGGATTCTACAAACCCATCCTGGACAATGATCCCACATTTCAAACAGGTTTATCTTGGGTGGCAGGCCAATCTTGCCCACAGACAACCTTGCAACCTGGACACATATTCCTCACCAACAACTGCAAACAGTACCAATAGTAATTCTAGCTCAGGAACCAATCCATGCAACAAACCTCGATGCCACTCGCCCAATATCTACACCAGCGAGGGGGACCACACAGGACCTAACAGATCACCGCACTATCACCGTTATTCACCTGCACATACCACCAAATGTAATATACACCATCACACTGCCAGCAATGCCTCCTCTGCTATGTACCATCGGCAAACTGAACAGTCTCTACGGCAAAGGCTAAATGGACACAAATCGATATTAGGAATGGCCATATACAAAAACCTGCAGGAGAGCCTTCAACCTCCTGGCCAACACTATAGCAACCTTAAGGTGGCCATCCTGCACGCAAAAACCTTCAGGACCAGACTTCAACAGAGTGACTGCTGAGCGTCAGTTCATCTGCAAATTTGAACACCATCAGCTAGGATTTGACACAAGACGTGAATGGCTTGCCATACAGAACCAGTTTTCTCCTCCCTTGGTTTTCACACCTCAACTGCTAGAAAGGGCTCAATCTCCCTGACTTGAACTACCTTATTATCTCTGCTGCCTGGCATCTTTTCCTTTGCCCTGGATAATTTCCACTACATGCATCTGACAAAGTGGGTATTCACCCACGAAAGCTCATGCTCCAAAACGTCTGTTAGTCTATAAGGTGCCACAGGATTCTCTGTGAGGTAATTAACTCTTTCTGGCCCTGTCACCTTCCAATGAAATATATTACACTCATAATGTCACACCCCTAACGCAAAATTGATGCAGGAAGGGATGACAACATCCTGACTGCATCCCAAACGCTCCTCATCCTGGGGTCTGTCTCATTACAGCTTGTACTGGGTTAGAAGCCATATCAATGTATAACAGAAATGTTTTGCCAAACTCATGTTCAATAACATGATTGAATCTCGTTACAAACTCAAGGTAAAACCTGGTTAGAACACTAGTGGATTGGATTTTCTCTTACAGGAATCCTGCTGCATGTCTCATGTAATCTTGCCAAGAGCTAAAAAACATAGCTACTTTATCCACACAAGCTCTGGCAAATGGCTGGAACCCAATTAACATCAAGTCAATGTAGATATTCATGTTGTCCATAGTATAGAAATTTTGGCATTTAGCTATGAAAGCAATATGGTAGCGTGCCTCAGTTTCCCTTTTCATATAGCACATTAGGCCTGGAATGTCTTTTCTCCTGTGAAAAGTTCCAAGACTGTTTACAGGCCGTAGCAGTACAACATTAGCACTACAAGGCCTTTCACCATAACGTGTGTTCTATCACTTTCAACATGTTCAAGGGATTGTCCAAAAGACTAGGCCTATTGTACATTTTTACGGTTCTTGGTAACAGCAACAGAGTTACAAAAATCACCATTAGCAATAACAACAAATGCATTGCAAGTGTCCATCTGTAACCATGTCTGTCAGGCCAGACCCTTGGCTCAATACCATTGGGGTCTGGGCATTTTAGGGCTACCCCGTGGCTTCCCTTTGCAAAATTCAGTTTTCTCTTTCCTCCTTGTCCTGCAGGATCAAACCCTGATTCCTCTTGCTTAACCAAATTCACTGGCAGATGGGGTGGGCTCTCTGTGCTAACAGCTATTAGCAAGTCTTTCTTCTCCCTGCCAGCCGGGTCATTTGCATCAACACGGACACTAGCTTTTCAGCTGCTACCCGTTCCAAGGCTGGACCCTGTCTTAGAGATACCACACAAATCCGAAGAGTCTGAAAGTGAGAGTTTGCTTGCTCTCCCCTGCATCCTCAAGCATCCAGCCACAAAACTGTTTTGCTGTGAAACACCAGTAACCAAATCTGTCCTCAGACCCTGAAGCACAGGCTGCTCACTTAAAGAACTAGCATGGAGACAGTCCTGTTCTAACACTATTGTCTTCCCAACAAGCTGACTAAACACAGCCATTTGGATGGGTTATAGGGCTGCTCAACTTTCTTAACAGCTCTTATTCCATCTGAGACCTTCTCAAAGCTACCCACCTGGATCTTTCAAAAGGAAAGTCAGTGGATCCATTCACAACAGAACATTTCTGGCTGTTAGGAACTGAAACTTCCTTGATTAAATCACTTTCACACCCTTCAGCTGTAGCAAAGTGCTTCCACAGATTAACATGAGGATCTTTTTCTCAAGGAGCTTTTCTAAGCAACAATTCACCCCGCACAGAAATTCTGCCATTACCCTCTTCATCTACGGCAGGCCTGCACAACTCGTAAAGCGGTGAGGGCCACATTACTCCAAAGAAAACAGCTGAGGGCTGAAATCCCCCAGGACCTCCCAGCCCACGAAAACACCCCGGCCCAGCACGCCCAGCCCTGCAGAAACAAACCCTCCTTGCCCAGCACCGCCCCACCAAAACAGCTGTGGGCCAAAAAGGAAGGTTGGGGGTGGGGAGGTGATACTTGATTTTAAATCAGTCAGGGGCTCCCAGCTGAAGAGGTGGCTGGGAGCTGTCAAGCGCAAATTAAAGGGCCCGAGGCTCCGGCGGCTGAGGGAAACCAGAGCTTTGCGGGGCTGGGGCAGGGATTTAAAGGGCTCAGAACTGCTGCCACTGAGCCCTTTAAATCCCAGCCCCAGCCCATCTGCTGGAGCCACGGCCTGGATTCAAAGGGCTCTGGGCTGCCTGCAGCTGCCGGGGAGCCCTGAGCCCTTTAAATCTCAGCCTCGGCTGGGAATCTCTGCTGGCAGCCCAGAGCCCTTTGATTCCGGGCCGCGGCTGAGATTTAAAGAGCTCTGGGCTCCTTGCCGCTGCGGGGAGCCCAGAGCCCTTTGATTCCCCGTCATGGACTCCACAGTGAGCCTCCGCGGGCTGCATGTTGTGCAGGTCTGACCTAGGGCTTGCTCTAAAAGAACACTTTCCTGAGCAACCACAGACTCTTTCTGGGTTTTACTCATATCCAGGGTCACCTTTGGCCCATCAGGTGGATTCCTACACCATCCCCTTTCAGGCAAACTCAGACTCACTAGATAAAAGGTTAGAGGTACTCTCCTTCCCTCTGAAACTTTCCTCATAGTCACTGGCAACCTGCAAGTTGTCAGGCTCAACACACACAAGTTTAGGAATCATTTCCTCCTTGTGACAAGTTTCCACACCATCAGTAGGTAACACAATTAAATCACCTTCATGCTCTCCTTGTGCCCTGGCTAGGGTATCACCCTAATCAGACAGAATTGCTACACCCTTTTCCAACCACAAATTAGCAACAGGCAAAGTACAAGCACCAGAATTGTTTGGCCCCTGGGATTTTGCTAAGACACTAACAGGATGCCTTCTAGTTACAGTGCCATTCTTCTCAGCAGACACAGACTTGGGACCTATTCCTTCCTGGGCTTCAGTTGAATCCAGAACCAACTCAAACAACTGAATCACCCTCAACCATTACAGGCTGAAAGGCACCTTCTGTCTGCTTCACAGACAAAGAAGAGCCAGAGCCACATTCTCCTTTACACGACACACAGCTTGAGATTTCACTTCCCTTGTCCCAGCACACAGGGTTGTTCATAGACAACTGCTTGGAGACCGAGGTAACTGCCTCCATAGGCAAGTCAATACCCCTGACAGACACAGCACATTCCCTTCACTGTCACAAATTTTCCACACAGATAACAGATAAGGGATAGGGACACTCATCTTCCACTATCCTGGCCTTCCCAGACTGCTGACTAGACAAAGCCATCAGCTCATAAGGCTGCCTAGGGTCCTCCAAAAACTTTCCCTACCAGGCATATTGCCACTTCCAACAAATAAGCTGCTGCTTGTCTCACTACACTGAGATACTTTCAGCAAATCACAGTTACCCTTTTTAGGTTCACTTTTACAAGCTGTACTAGCCACCAATCCATCACACATCACAAATTTATCCTTTTCTTCCTTAGTTAGGGCTTCAACCTGATCATTTACTTTAATCTGCTCCTGAGAAACATTTTCCTGACCAATGAGATTGTTGGGGGAGGGTGAAGTTATTGATATAAACTGGGACCATATAGAACATGGGTTGCAACCAAGGTTCTGTAGTGGCACCAAATCTTATGTAAAGGGGGTCATATAAGGTATCTAAGACCACGTTACAGGTTACTGGTTATGATTGTGCTGTCTGTATGTCTGTATCATTTTTGTAGTTGAAGTTATGAATATTGGCTGTATGCTGTCTGTATTTTAAATTGGTGCTGCAGTTCTGGGTGACACCCCAGACTAGTTGGTGTCAGCTCAGCTTAGCCTGCTTGATGGCCCATTAAGGATCATCACCTACACAATTGGCCCATTCAGAGGAGGTGGATACGCCTTGTGACTCAGCAAGGTATGCAGGAACTGGCCCATGTGACTGCAAACTCCATTTTGCTGTAACTTTCCACAGTAGAAACAAAGGAGTGTTCTTACATCTGGAAAAGTCTATATAAGGTGAAGGCCTCATCTCCATCTGGTCTTCAATCCTGCTTCTTACCTCTGGAGGGACTTTGCTACAATCTGAATCTCTGCACAAAGGACTGATGACCCATCCCAGCTGGAGATGTTCTCCAGAGACTGGACTTAAACCTGCAGTTTACTTCATCACTGCTACAAGCCTGAACTAAGGACTTTGCCATTACTGTATGGAATTGATTCCATTTAACCAATTCTAGCTCTCACCTCTATCTTTTTCCTTTTATGAATAAACCTTTTTAGATTTTTAGATTCTAAAGGATTGGCAAACAGTGGTGATTTGTGGGTAGATCTGATGTGTATATTGACCGGGTCTGGGGCTTGGTCATTTGGGATCGAGAAACCTTTTTCTTTTACTGGGTGTTAGTTTCATAACCATAATCATACCCCAGCTAGTGTGGGACTGGCTGGGTGATACTGGGAACTGGAGTGGCTAAGGACTGCTTGTGTGACTTGAGGTTAGCAGTGGTGACAACTGAAGTCCATTTTTCGTCTGGCTGGTTTGGTTTTGCCTTAGAGGCTGATAAACCCAGCCTAGGGCTGTGACCTGCCTGTTTGAGCAATTGGTCCTGATTTGGCACTGCTCAGCTGGGTCCCGCCAGAAACCACACTGTCATGAGTGGGGAGGGGCCAATTAACTGGCACTCATGCGGGCGGTCAGAAGTTTACATTCTCAGGCCTGCTAGCTAGCATGAGTAAATCGTGACCATTTCATCATTTTTCTTTTGTTCTTTGTTTTATGGTAACAAGCATGTAATTGACTCAAAGGGGGGTCCACGTATGCTCTGGCACAGAGGACACAGTTAATTCAAAGATCCGGTACGGTTAATGAATTGAACAAGATGCAATTGTACGCAACCCGGTGGAACTCCTTCTTGTAACACAAGTAGGGTATACAAAGATCATGTGCATAAGGCTAGTGATGCGGTGCCATGATTTGAGATTTGTATTCCCTGCACGCCTTATTTGAATATCAAATAAAAGATTCGCTTCTCCACTCCCGGTCGTGATCATTGGGAAATGCGCACACCCGGGCACGGCCCCAAACTGTTTGCCTCTTGCAACAGCTTTGTGAGGCCAGCACGGAGGTCTGAGGCTGCACAACTTAGCCTTGTCGGACCTCTCTGGTGGCCCGACACCTGAGACCAGGTCTTGCTGATGCCCGAGTGCGCACGGTGATCTCATCCGGCTGGGCGCCGCGAAGTCTGGTACTCGTCACCCCGGGAGGCACAACAGTGCAACCGCCAAAAAATGGAGAAGCTTTTGGTTTCCCGCGCGACGGTGAGGAACCGGTCTCGGGACAAGGTAGGCATTTAAGGTAAAGTGGGTTTACTTAAATCAGGTAGATTTAAGGTAAAAGGCATTAATACTGAGCCTGTTTAGGATCTGGCGAGCCCAGGATCACCGTCAAGGCACTGGGGGCAGAGGGACAGTCAAAGGATAAGGTAGCGTGCCACTGCTTTGACATGCCATTCTGGCTTAATTGGAAAATCTTTGGCGTAGTGAAGTGACTGTACCGGGAAGCATGCCGCAGAGTACTGTGAAGCAAAGCTCGTGACCAAGGACTTACCTATCCGCCAGCCTGGTAATAGTGATCTTTAGGAGGTCAGACCCATTCTTTTAGCATCAGCCTGACACGAGCGATAATTGGTACAGAAATTTGTCACAGTTGTGTGAAACCCTTAAGAGGGGGAAGTCCTGCAGAATTCGACACTCTATTATTGTTTTACCCTTGTTGTTTATTTTATATTTTTTTTGCTTGGTCGCTGGTGGTTATATGTGAAACTGATGTTATAAGTAAAGTGAGCCCTATAGATAAGGAAAAGCCTTTTGGTTCTGGTTCTGTATATGGTTAAAATACAATGGCCTTGCCAATGGGCATGTTGTTTGTGTCGCAGAGTGGCAAGCTCACAAGATAAGGCCTCGGGTAGTTTGTGGTAAATGTTTAAGGGAAGAGACAGGCGAAGTGGGGGCTAGTTGAAGCCATCCTAATCCTAGCTTAAACTGTAGCTGGAACAAAGTTGGGCCCATGGAAGGACGGTTCAGGCAAACGAAAAGCAGGTGCGAGGCCAGGCGGCGCACGCAACGACCAGAAGAGAGCGGGGAAAAAAAAAAAGAAAAGGAAAAAAGAGTGAAGTAACTCGTAGTGGCTGGGGAACAGCCGTGAACTTTGAAAAAAATGTCCTAAGAGAATTCTTGTCTTGAATTTGTAATCAATCAGGCAAAGAATTATTGGATATCAATATTGCTTTGGTATGAATTTATTAAATTAGCTGAAGATAATACATGTTATTTAAATTGAAACCTGGGCTGCCTATGAAAAAATACAAGAAAATATGGGTAATCCTTCTGTTTGTAGCAACAGTATTTTGTTATATTTTAAGCGATATTATACTGCGCAGAAGGGTAGACTCTGTTGTTTATGTCTTTGCAATAACAGAAAATTGAGCAGCTGAACAGCATTCAATGTACCGCATTTACTGGACATAGGCGATGTGTGTTCTATGTTTTGTCTTGGTGTGGTTGTCTTGTGGCCGGATTGATTGTGTTTAATATTTTTATGAAGTCTAGTTAAAATCAAACAAAAGTTAATTAAAATGCAGATACTTGTTCTGTTCAACTTGGATACAAAGTGTTTGGATAAATCAGGACGAATGTATATATTAAAGTCTAAGATATTTGCTTAAGTAAGAAAAAGAATCATTATAGCCAAATTGTTAATTGCAAAACAATTGTTGTAAATTTGCATACCAGCAGTCTTTGAAAGCAAAGACATGAAAAGTTAACCCACTCCCCATATTGTACATGGCGATTCTTTCTGGCTACCTCAGATTTCTAGCCAGGGGGCTGGGGATGGTGGAAAGCTATTGGACTAGAGGTTGAATTGAATGAACTCCTCAAAGTGGGTGTGCTTGTTCTAGCTTCTTGCTCCGAAGTTCTGTAATAGGGTTATTTAGTAGAAGGGTATGTGTGGCATATATTGAGTAATAAGACTAATGTACTGTATATTGACAATGTTTATGTGTTCATTTTTGGAAAAAAGGTGTATAAGTGAAAAGTGGAAGTTCCCTTTGCAGGTTAAAAGAAGCCAAGAAGGGGAAAAAAGGACAAAGAACAAAATGAGCTAACTGAAAAAAATAATTAGACACTGACTCCACTCACAGTCAAGACTTAGCTGACAACCAAGAAAAGGGGGGGCTTGCATGTGCCCACGCAGCTATGAGATCTGCAAAACACTGCCAGGCACTAATGAAAGGTGTTAGGTTTCTTTTCCCACAGGTAAGGAAGCGCTACCCGAAGACCCTAGCAGCCCTGCCACTCCTTGGAACCAGGAAACTGGATTGATGTAAAGGTCCACCACTGAAAGACTGCTTTGGCTCCATGCTGGAAAGCCCTTATTAAGTCCTGCTGACCACCAACACCACTGTGCCACTGAGCCTGCTGGACAGAAGGGGAAAAGGACAAGGTGAAGTGCTAGTAACCTCTCCCTTGTCCACTGACAGACCTACTGTGCCCACGACTGTTTTGGGAAAGAAGAAGAAACACTCACTGCACTGTAATTGCCAAAGTCCAGGAATTCCTGACTAAAAAGGACATTAAGAATTGACCCTGGTGAAGAAACAAAGAATATACACTGTCGGAAGAACATTTGTGGGACTCATGCTTGGAAGTGTGGTATTGATTGGAGTTTGGGGTTTATTCTACAGGCTGCGCCCTGTGTCCTGGAGAGTGACTAATAATGTAACCCCCCCCCCATGCTATAAATGTCGATGCCTTTTGACAGTATCTGGGAATAGTTAAATAACAGGTGTATTATAATACTACACCAAGGAAAAATGGTATTGAATATCACTGAGGCTGGGAAGGCATCGCAGTGGGATCTAGTATGTTTAGAAATTTGGTATTTCCTGAATGACCAGCTAATGGCCATTCAGAGTGATCTCGAGTACCAGACTTGGCCCACTGCCCTTACAGCAGTCAAACAAGCTTTAGAGCAGTGGAAGGCCCAAGAAGGGGAACCTACCACGTTTGACTCCCTCTGGAGTTGGTTGCCCAACCTGGTAGGAATAGGAGGGGGCCTCGTGCAGCTCCTCCTCACAGGGGTAATGGTGTGCCTGGTCACCCTCATCCTGATTGCTTGTTTTCTTTGTGCCCCCCGTTCCCCAGAACTCCCGACGTACCCCCTTATTGATAACCCCAGCTCCATGGCATTTAATCATATCTTGTCCACAGAGTATGAAAAAACTCAGCCAAAAGCTTGTTGAGTATTCTCAAAGGGGGGATTGTTGGGGGGGTGGGGCAAAGCTCCAATTAACTGGCAATATGGCGTGGGGTCAGAAGTTTACATTCTCAGGCCTGCTAGCTAGCATGAGTACATGTGATCATTTATCATTTTCTTTTGTTCATGGTACAAGATGTAATCGATCAAAGGGGGGTCAGTAGTCTGGGTAGAGGATACAGTTAATTAAAGGATCCGGTAGTTAATGAATTGTAAATGATGAATTGTAGCACCTGTGGAAATCTCTGTAAACAAAAGTAGGGTATAACAATGATATGGCAAGGCCTAGTGATGGGTGCATGATTTGAGATTTGTATCCTCTGCACCTTATTTGATATCAAAATAAAAGATTCGCTTTCTCCACTTCCGGTGTGATTATGGGACTTTCTCATCTTTGCGCACACTGGCAAACGAACCTCAACTGTTGCCTCCTGCAACAAGATCTTTCTGCTTTTTATCTAATTCCAGATTCACTTCTGAGACATTAGATAGACATTCAGAAACTTCATTCACAGACAAACAGCTCCTTTTTCTCATACAAACAGTTGGAGAAACCCTCACCAGGCAAATCATTGCCCATAATAGACATAGGTTTAAGATCATTCCTGTCCTGTGACTGGCTACCTGGACTGAACAAAGCTTTAACATCTTCCCCAATCAAAAGATCTTTAAGCAACAACTTTCTTACCCCAGCTATAACATCATGTTTAGCACCATTCTATTCAAGGTGGATTCTGGCTAAAGGCACACATATAGTAAACTCCTAGAGGACTACAACATTCACACTCTGATTTGATAAATAATCTTCCTCTTTGAGAAGATCTGCTTTAACAAGAGTGATGTTAGAAGCCATAATTTGCCCTAAACAGCTTTTACCATTGACTTTTACAGTCTCTATGAATTTTCCATTACCACTCCTGTACATAGCACTGGCACAACTTGTGGGGTCACCCTCTACTGACTGTGGGGTCAACTTGTGGAGTCACAGTAACAGCATTTACATAACAGGTGGCAGTGTTGGGGTACATTTGGTTACACCTAGACAACATACCAACATTGTTACAAACTGGACTTTCAAGAGGATACAATTTCTGCTGTTGTTCCCTTGCTTCTTTGACTTGGAGCTGAAGTCTCGCAGTTTCTTGTAGCATCTGGTGAACCCTCCTCAGCAGCCAGCAGCTCCATGCCTCCCTTATGAGCTCTTTCTTCACTCTCATCAGCCTCCTTCTTTCATCAGCTTCTTTCTTTCTCTCAGCAGTTTGTCTTTCTAATTCAGCTATTTTTGCTTTTCCAGTAATCGAAGATCTGCTAGTTTCTGTTCAGGCTCACATTGCAGTTTATTTGCTGCCTTTTGCATTCTAACTGCTTCTGTAGTATCAGGTAGGGGCTGTGCTCCTGCCTTCTGATCAATGGCCATTAACAGATCTCTCAGTTCTTGATTTGTAGTTTTCTTTCTAAAGCTTATCTCCTTTTCTGAACACAAATCTTCCAGGGCTTTTTTGTCAAGGCCTCATATGCTCTTTGATCACCCATTGCAACTGCTCTTTAACCAAACTCTCAATACCAAAATTCAAATTTCGATAGCGTGGGGTTCTGACCCAAAGCTTAATTGATCTGGTTCTGTGGGTCCTTGCATGACTACGGGTATGGCTACACTTACACTTTACAGCGCTGCAACTTTTGCGCTCGGCGGTGTGAAAAAACACCCCCCTGAGTGCTGCAAGATACAGCGCTGTAAAGCATCAGTGTAATGAGGGCGGCAGCGCTGGGAGCACGGCTACATCCGTAAAGGATGTGGTTTACATGCAGCGCTGGGAGAGCTCTCTCCCAGCGCTGCCGCTCCAACCACACTCACACTTCAAAGCGCTGCCATGGCAGCGCTTTGAAATTCCAAGTGTAGCCATACCCTGTGCCACTGTGACAGTGCTGCCTGTGGGAGCCCGCTGAGATCACTCAGTTAGGGTGAACGGCAAACAAAACAGGGCAGACAAACCCCAGAAACTGATGGATATTCCAATACGTAGATTTACCAGCCAGCACAGAACAGCTTCTATAGTACCTCACTGGTTACTTAGAAGTTCAAACACCACAGTTCCCTTAAAGTACCCAGCCTCAGGCCTCCATCCAGACACACCTGTCAGATATGCTGATGATTCCTGAAAATCTTCTCTCATCATGTACAAGAAAAAGTTCTTCCAGTCCCAAAGGATCAGCCACATACCCAGGTCTAATTACAACAAAATACACGCTATTAGCCAATTCTTATTAATCAAGCTAAAATTTATTTAAAAAGAAGAGAGAGAGAGAGTTGGTTAGAAGATCAATATACAGGCAGACTTGAATTCAATTCCTGAGGTTCAGATATATAGTAGAGATGAGCTTGTAGATGCCAAAAGTCCTTTTAGAAATAGTCCATGGGTTATAGCTGTGACAGGGTCAGGCCAGATGGCTACAAGAGAGTGGTCGAAGGTAGATACATTAGCTCCAGGTTAAGCAGATCTCTTTTTCCTGGGTAGGATAACAGGGACTATTCCAGAACACTCAGGAACTTTCTAGAACTAATTAAGGCTGGCAGGCTAATCAGGACACCTGTAGCCAATTGAGATGTTACTAGAATTAATTAAGGCTAATCAGGGCACTTGGTATAAAAAGGCTCTCACCTCCCCCCCCCTGTTAGTGGGGTGTGTGTAAGGAGCTAGGAGTGAGAGGATGTGCTGTTTGAGGACTGAGGTGTACAAGTGTTAACAGACATCAGGAGGAAGGTCCAGTGGTGAGGAGAAAGAAGGTTTTGGAAGAGGCCATGGGGAAGTACCAGAGAAGTGTAGCTGTTCCAGAAGGTACTCTAGACAGCTGCAGTCCACAGGGCCCTGGGCGGGAACCTGGGGTAGAGGGCTGGCCTGGGTCCCCCCGCCCCCCCCAAACCTCCCAACTCCTAATTCAACACAAGAAGATCTGAGGCTAGCAAAATCTGCTAGTAAGCACAGGACCCACTAAGGTAGAGGAGGAACTTTATCACATAGTCCAATGTCCATATTCAGGGTGACCCCAGTCAGTAACTGGGGATCTCAATCCTTATGGCTTAAGATTTCCCCCTGTTGAAACCCAAAGCAGATCTGAGATGAAGTAGGCAACATCCCAGCAATTAGCACAGGGTAATTTATCCATTAAACAGTTCAGATACAGGTTACCACAACCTTCATAGAGACAATAATACTATTTCACTCAAGTATCTTCCTAAATGTTAATATTTTTTTTGATCTTTCAATCAAAGCTATAGCAATAGACAAGACTTGTTTGCATATATCCCAAGAGCTGAGCAAACACCTCTCCTTCTACCTCTATCGATGCAGACTTGCATTTCAAAGCTCTAGTCATTTACATATTTTCCTAACCAGTCTCTAAAGCTGGGCCATGGGTCAGCTCAGTCTGTGAGATAATTAACTTTCTGGCCCAGTCACCTTCCAATGAATTATTATATTTCACTCATAACGTCACAAGAGCTATCAGCACTAGCGCACCTCCTTGCACCTTGGTCCGGGAATGGAGCTCTCACTGTGTCAGGTTCCCCCTTGCTCACTCTGCAATAGCCTTGCTTCTGGTAACGTGGACCGCTGTCCGCATGCTGTCTCCAGAGGGCGTTTGGCCTCATCTTGGGCTCTGTGCCATTATCAGTGGCTGCCAGGGGAACCCAGGCCCACCCATGACACCAGGTTCCAGCCCAGGGACCCTGTCACCAACAGTCCAGTTCCTCCGTCCCTGTTTCCTTCTTACCAGGCCTTCCTATATGCTCATTCCTGCTTCTGGGTTTACCCCTGGAGCTTACACCACCCCTGTGGCTACTACACCCATCCTACCCTTGGCTCAGATGCCCTACTCCAGGGCTTACTCTTCCCCTGGGCTCGCCCCTGACAGCTAGCCAGGCTCCTCCCAGGGAGTGACTGCAGGCCTCTTCCCCTGCAGCCCTCAGCTCCTGCTTTCAGTGCTTCATTCGCAGTTAACCCTGCGCAGGTGATGCCTGGTCACCTAATTGGTGTCTCAGGGTGTCATTAACCCTCCCAGGGCTGGGCTGGGGTGCACACCCCTAGCCACGGGCCTGTACTCCATCCAGGAAAGAAACAAGGTTGGTTTGGCAAGATTTGTTCTTGACTAAGCCAGGCTGGTTGTTCCTTACAACCTTGTTTTCCTAGACTATGGGGACAGGAGAGCTGAGCCCAGCAGCTGGGCACAGAGGCAGAACAGGGCAGCCTTTGCCATGGGCCACTCACTGCAATTCCAACTGAGCGTGCTGGGTGTGTCGATGCCCACCCTGATGCTGGCATGATAGACATATCCCTGCTGGACACCCACTCACCTTCCACCTCCCTTGCCCCAGGTGACTCTGACCACCTGCTCTCCATAGAGAGAGGGGCCAGAGTGGGGCCTGCCTGCTCCCCTCCCCCCCTCGAGAGAGGGGCCTGAGCAGGGCCTGCCCACTCCCCTCCCCCCCTGCAAAGAGGGGCCCGAGCAAAGCCCACCCTGCAGAGAGAGAGGGGCCCCTTCCCCCCCACAGAGAGAGAGGGACCCGAGCGGGGCCTGCCTGCTTCTCCCCCCCCCCCACAGAGAGAGAAGGGCCTGATAGAGGCCCACCTGCTCCCCCCTTCCCCCTGCAAAGAGAGAGGGGCCTGAGAGGGGCCCAAGCGGGGCCTGCTCGCTTCCTCTCCCCACTACAGAGAGAGAGGGGCCCGAGCGGGGCCTGCTCGCTTCCCCTTCCCACCACAGAGAGAGAAGGGCCTGACAGGGGCTATCCGCTCCCCTCCCCCACCCCCACAGAGAGAGAGGGTCCCAAGTGGGGCCTGCCCACTCCCCTCCCCCCCTGCAGAGAAAGAGGGGCCCGAGCAGGACCCACCCGCTCCCCCCCCGCAGAGAGAGAGGGGCCTGAGCAGGGCCCACCTGCAGAGAGAGAGGGGCCTGACAGGGTCCTGCCTGCTCCCCCCCGCCCACCACTGCTGGCTGCAGCTCTATGTGGGGTGGGTGTGGGGGGGTCTTGACAGCCCCAGCTGAGGCTGTGCACAGCAGCCTATGCCAGTGCCCCCTGCTTTGCCCGACCTCTCAGCCAGGCCTGGTGCAAAGCCCTGCACCTCGCTGGCTGGCAGCCAGCTGCCTTGCAGAGATCGCAGGGACCCACAGGTGCACACCCAGTGGACTGGGCCCCCAGCTCAGTGCCAGCCTTGCCTGGTGCAAGGAGAGCCGGGCAGGCGCATGAGCGGGTGTCTGTGCCAGCGGAAAGGCTGGGAATAAGAGTGAGGGAAGTGCGAGGAGAGAGTAACTGCTTCCTGCCCGGCAGCCTCCCACCCCCGAACTGGGGAGCGGAGATTGGAGGGCTGTCGGGAATGTGGGGACTACAGGGTCCCTCAGGACCCCTCTCCCCAGCTTCATCCCCCTAGCTGCCTGCAGTGCTGGGGACAGTCTCCCTTGTCTCTGCCTTCCCTGTGCCCATCATCCCAGCGTCCACCCTGCAGGAGAGCGGCTGTCAAGATCCCAAGCTGGACTCTGGCTCTGCATTCCTGCGGCCCCAGCCCCGCCCCATGCAGCAGCACCATCTTTGGACTCGGCATAGCCCAGGCTCATCAATCTCCCCCTGTCTGTCTAATTTCAAAGGCACTGAGCCCTTGTTTTCCAGCTCCTCCCCGGGGGGGGGGGGGGGGCGGGGAAGGGAGCAGGTGGACCCCACTCGGGCCCCTCTCTTTATGTCGGGGAGAAGGGAGCAGGCGGGCCCCACTCAGGCCCCTCTCTCTATGCAGGGGGTGGAGAGGAGCAGGCGGGCCCCGCTCGGGCCCCTCTCTCTCTGCGGGGGGGAGTGGAGCAGGCGCCCCCACCCCGACTCTGGCCCGTTGTGAAGCTCAGGACGAACTGTCTAAATAAAGTGCAGGTCCGAGCCAGCTAGGGCCAGTGCTGCGCCAGAGATCCACGTGGCCTGTGAGGGGCCCAGAATGTGGGGCCAGAGCTGCCCTGGCTGCCTGCACTGATCTCACGCCTAGAAATAGAGCCCAGGGGCCAATCTGAGGGCCGGCAGCTGCGGAGAAAGGGCAGCACTGCCCAGCACCTGTTCCCACCCTGTCACTGGGGAATGAGAGGGAACAGGAGGCAGGAAGCGCCTGGCCCAGCGAGTTCCCCAAATGGCTCTAGCCTGTCTGTCCCCTGCTGCTGCTGCTGCTGGAGGGTGGGTGGGGGGCGCGGAGTGGGTGGGGGCCCACACAGGTAGGCAGCCGCTGGATGGGAAATGTAAGGAGATAGGGAGGGGCTCTGGCCCTGGGGAAGGGGGAGCTGTGGAGAGGGAGACACCCCCATCCCAGAGGTACAGGGAGGTTGACAGGAGGAAGAGCAGGCAGGGCCTACGAAGGGGGCAGCTGGCAGTGAGCACCCAGGGCAGCTGGGATGTACCTCCTGAGCTGAGCTGAGGCCACTGGGGGTGATACCCTGCCCAGTCACCGGCCCATCCTTCCCATTGACAGCCCCCCACTGGTGACTGCCCCCCTCCTATTAACACAGCCCCACTAGCCACCAGCCCCATAGACCCCCCGGTCACTGGCCCACCCCTCCTATTAACACAGCCCCACTAGCCACCAGCCCCATAGACCCCCCAGTCACTGGCCCACCCCTCCCATTAACACACCCCCACTGCTCACCCCTGCCCCATTGACCCCCCAGTCACCGGGCCATCCCTCCCATTAACACACCCCCACTCGTCACACACCCCCATAAACCCCCCGGTCACCGGCCCATCCATCCCATTTACACCCCACCCTTGCTGGTCACTGCCCCCCCCTTGAAACCTCCCTGCTGGTCACTGGTGCCCCCCTCCCATTGACCCCTGTTCCCACTGATATGCCCCCACTGGTCACAAACCAGCCAACAGGCCACACTCAGCCATGCCATGGCCTAGATTCGTGGTGTTAAGTCCGGCAGGATGGTTCTGCCCACCCAACCTGGCCTTTGCAGTGTCGAACCCAGCCACGGATCCCTGCGTCCAGCCATTCACCGGGGTGGGACAGGGCTCCATGGGCGCTGCTGGGGTCCTGGCCTGCCAGGCTGCCCAGAGAGCTCAGCGGCCTGGCTGTGATGAGCTCCCTGGGGGAAGGGATGGCAGCTGACTGGCGCGGGATCAGGGCGCTGAGGGAGACGGGGCTGGGAGAGGCTTCCACACATCCCGCAGGCGACTGAGAGCCCAGCGTGGCTAGTGCTGGGTGGGAGCATTCCTACAGCTCGCCTGCCATGGTCCCGTCCAGTCCAGCATTCTAGGGCCTAGCAGCGGGACTCCTGCCAGCAACCCTTCCCCCTTCAGCCTGGGTGATGATCCCCCAGCGACTGGGCCACCCCCACAAGATGATTCCCCCACACCGCAGAGGGGAAGAGGATTGCCCAGTGCTGTCCCCTCGCCTCCCAGAGACCCGCTGCCCTGAGCCAGCACGCCCCCCCGGATCCCCCCTGGGGAGACCTGCTGCCCCAGGCCGGTGCCCCCCCCCGCCCGTTCCCCACCCGGGGAGACCTGCTGCCCCGAGCTGGTGCCCCCCGCCTGTTCCCTCCCCCGGGGAGACCCGCTGCCCCGAGCCAGCATGCCCCCCTGGTTCCCCCCGGGGGAGACCTGCTGCCCCAGGCTGGCGCCCCCACCCCCGTTCCCCCCCCGGGGAGACCCACGCTGCCCTGAGCTGGTGCCCCCCACCTGTTCCCCCCAGGGAGACCGCTGCCCGAGCGGTGCCCCCCGTCTGTTCCCTCCCCGGAGACCGCTGCCCAACCGGTGCCCCACCCATTCCCCCTAGGGAACCTTGCTGCCCGAGCCGGTGCCCCACAATTCCCCCCGGGACACCGTGCTCCCAAGCGGTGCCCCCGGAGACCCGTGCTGCCCCGAGCTTGAGCCCCACCCATTCCCCTGGGGGGACCCTGCCCAAGCCGGTGCCCACACCTATCCTCCCTGGGAGACCGTGCTGCTCCAAGCTGGCACCCCCACCTGTTTCCCCCTCGGGGAGACTGCTGTCCCGACCGGGTCCCCGCCCTTCCCTCCCGGGGACACCGCTGCCCCGAGCCTGTGCCCCCACCTGTTCCCTAGGACCGTCTTGCCCGAGCCGGTGCCCTCGTCCCCTGCGAACCCGATGCTGCCCAGAGCTGCTCCCCACCCATCCTCCTGTGGGAAACCAGTGCCCTAGCTGGCAGCCCACCCATTCCTCAGAGCATTCCCACAATCTGGCACACGGCAGCTGGGGGCTCTTTGTGCCAGCTGCCAGGTATTTCCTGCTGACTCCAGCCAGCCAGCCAGTACTCCCATATGCCTGCCCCACTAACCTTGACACTTCCCCACATTCAGACTGGTCTGACGCCTTAGTCACGTGTAGCCAAGCTGACAGATTAGCTCTTTCATCTTGCCTCGGACACGCAGGTCCTGGCCCCAGATTTTTTTCACTTGTCGAGACGCCCTCACATTGTCGTCTGCTGCCTGCCTCTGCACCCTCTCATGTCTTCACCGACCCCCACTCTTCCCGCAGCTCCTGCTGCTACCACAGATCCTACACAAGCCCAGTCCCCCCTGCGCCCCCTTCTGCTCTGACCAACAGCCCCACAAACCTCCGTTTCCCAAACAGCCCCTTCTGCTCTGACCCCCGGTCCCCACAACCGTGTACTCCTCCCTTCAACCCCCTCTGCTCGACCACAGAGCCTCACAACCCCGCTCCCCCTTGCAGGCCCCTTCCTTCTGACCCCCCAACCCAATCACCAACGCCGTCTCCCCCTGCATTGCCCCTTTCACTCTGACCTCCCCCCAGACCTCCCCAACCCCATCTCCCCTCCGCCCCCTTCTGCTCTTCCACACCCGCCTCTAAATCCCCAGTTCTCCCTGCAGCCCCGTCGCTTTAACTCTGGACCCCCCAACAAAGCCCCCTTCCCACATCCCCCCTGTTCTAACCCCCCGATCCCTATCTGCCTACTTCCTCCCTCTGCCCCGAGCCTCCTCGCCCCAATGCCCCCTCACTGTGCCAATCAGGCCATTAGCTCCATCACCTGCCGTAATGGGCCTCACCACCCCCAGCCGCATTATCCAGGAATGTCTGGTGGGCAGCTTGCAGCCAGCACCCGTCTTCCCGTGCCCTAGAGGTGTGAACTCCGGTGCAGTGCAGTTTAGGTGTCCCTTGCTCTGGGCACTTTCCCAGGCAGAGGGAGGCTGTGCACAGGCGGAGCGAGGGCGAACTGCCTGAGCAAGCTGATTATTAATAATTTCATTTGCAGTGCGAACAAAGCCAGTCTAAGAAACCTTCCTAGCCCGAGAGCAATCTCTACCATACAGAGTGTGTGATCTAGGAGGCTACTATGACTGGGTTTTTGTATCCTCAGCCCTGCAGTCTCAGGTTCTTGCAGTTCCCACAGCAGAAATTGTTGGGAAAAACAACATCGCCTGCCTCTATCTAAGTCATGCAGAGCAATCCTCACAGCCCAGAAACCATGCTGAACATTATAATCAAGGCTTGATAAAGGAGGTGCTGTTTCATTGTGAAGTTCTTCTACCAAAAGCCGCCAACAACTCTCCAATATCAATTCTAACAGGCCAACTTCCTCAGATCCCACTGAAGAATCACGAAAAACTGACCATCTATCGAGACACTCCTACACTAACACGGACAAATCAAGACCTTTAGACCCCACCAGGGTTTCTATTACTAGGTCCAAGATCCAAGACCGGAATCCTGGACGCCCCATCATCTCGGGCATGGCACTCTATTGAAGATGTTCTGAATGTAGACTCTCTACTCAGACCCATATGCACCAGCACTACCCAGCTATCTCGTGCACCTCTTGATTTCCTTGAGGAAACTACAATGCATTTGGTGACTTCCAGAAAACACCATCTAGCCACCAATGGATTGTAGAGGCTCTCTACAAACATCCCACACACAGATGGGCAATCAAAGCTGTTAGAAACAGGGTATTCCCAACTGTTCAGACAACTATTTTCAAATTTTGATACAAATCTATATGCCAGATCAGTTGGGGCACGCTCTT
>NC_133774.1:398196-413719 GCF_003597395.2 Chelonoidis abingdonii | reverse complement strand
CCTCCTATAACACAGCCCACGTACAGCCACCGCCCATATAGACCCCCGGTCACTGGACCACCCCTCCATTACACCCCCCCGTATGCCCCACCCTCCATTAACACACCCCCACTGCTCACCCCTGCCCCATTGCACCCCCCAGTCACCGGGCCATCCTTCCCATTAACAAAACCCCCATCGCACACACCCCCTAAACCCCCGGTCACCGGCCCATCCATCCCATTTACCCCACACCTTGCTGGTCTGCCCCCCTTGAAACACTCACCTGCTGGTAAACTGGTGCCCCCCTTCCCACTTGGACCCCTGTCCCACTGATTGCCCCCACTGGTCACAAACCGCCAACAGGCCACACTCAGCCATGCCATGGCCTAGATTTCGTAGGTGGTTAAGTCCGGCGGAGGATTTGCCACCCAACTGGCTTGCAGTGTTCGAACAGCCTACGGATCCCTCATGCGTCCAGCCACATTTTTCACCGGGGTGGGAGGGCTCCATGGGCGTGCTGGTCCTGCCTGCCAGGCTGCCGAGAGCTCAGCCGGCCTGGCTGTTGAGCTCCTGGGGGAAGGGATGCAGCTGACTGGCGCGGATTCAGGCGCGAGAGGAGACGGAGGCTGGAGAGGCTTCCACACATCCCGCAGAGCGACTGAAGAGCCCCACGGGCTAAGTGTGCCGAGCGTGGAGAGATTCCTACAGCTCGGCCTGAATGGTCCCGTCCAGTCCAGCATTCTTAGGGCCTAGCACGCGGGACTTTCCTGCCAGAACTTCCCCCTTCAGCCTGGGGTGATGATCCCCAGCGCTTGGCACCCCCGACAGTTGATTGCCCCCCACCGCGGAGAGGGAGAGAGGACATGCCACAGTGCTGTTCCCTCGTCCTCCAGTCGCCGCTGCTTGCCAGACGCCCCCGGTCCCCCTGGGAGAGCTGCTGCCCCAGGCCCGTCGCCCCCAACCGGCCCGTTTCCCCACCGGGCGAGACCTGCTGCCCGAGCTTGGTGTCCCCCGGCCTGTTCCCTTCCCCGGGGAGACCCGCTGCTCCGCGCCACGGCATGCCCCCCTGGTTCCCCCCGGGGACCTCTGCCCAGCTCGCCCCCACGCCCCTTCCCCCCCGGGAGACCCACGCTGCCCTGAGCTGGTGCCCCCCACCTGTTCCCGCCCCAGGGGAGACCCGCTGCCCCGAGCCGGTGCCCCCCGTCTGTTCCCTCCCCCGGGGAGACCCGCTGCCCCAAGCCGGTGCCCCCACCCATTCCCCCCTAGGGAGACCTGTGCTGCCCCGAGCCGGTGCCCCCACCCATTCCCCCCCGGGGAGACCCGTGCTGCCCCAAGCCGGTGCCCCCCCGGGAGACCCGTGCTGCCCCGAGCTGATGCCCCCACCCATTCCCCCTGGGGGAGACCCGCTGCCCCAAGCCGGTGCCCCCACCCATTCCTCCCTGGGAGACCCGTGCTGCTCCAAGCTGGCACCCCCCACCTGTTCCCCCTCGGGGAGACCTGCTGTCCCGAGCCGGCGTCCCCCGCCCGTTCCCTCCCCCGGGGAGACCCGCTGCCCCGAGCCGGTGCCCCCACCTGTTTCCCCCTAGGGAGACCCGTGCTGCCCCGAGCCGGTGCCCCTCCGTCCGCCCCTGGGAGACCCTTGCTGCCCAGAGCTGGCTCCCCCACCCATCCCTCCCTGGGGAAACCCAGTGCCCTGAGCTGGCATGCCCACCCATTCCCTCAGGAGGCAGTTCCCCAATCTGGCACACGGCACAGCTGGGGGGCTCTTTGTGCCAGCTGCCCAGGTATCTCCTGCTGACTCCAGCCCAGCCCAGGCCCAAGTATCTCCCATATCTGCCCTGCCCCACCTCAGGCCTTGCACCTTCCCCACATTTGCAGACTGGTCTGACCCGCCCTTAGTCACGGTTTAGCCAAGCTGGACAGATTTAGCTCTTTTCATCTTGCCTCGGAACGCAGGTCCTGGCCCCCAGATTATTTCTTCCACTTGTCTATGGACGCCCTCCACATTGTCGGTCTGCTGCCTGCCCTCTGCACCCTCCTCATGTCCTTCACACCGACCCCCAACTCTTCCCTGCAGCTCCCTGCTGCTCTGACCACAGATCCTCCCACAAAGCCCAAGCTCCCCCCTGCAGCCCCCTTCTGCTCTGACCACAGGGGCCCCCACAAACCCTCCGTTTCCCCCAAACAGCCCCCTTCTGCTCTGACCCCCCGGACTCCCCCACCAACCCGTGTCTCCTCCCTGCAACCCCCTTCTGCTCTGACCACAGAGCCTCTCACAAACCCCCAGCTCCCCCCTGCAGCCCGCCCCTTCCATTCTACCCCCCAACCCAATTCCACCAACGCGCCGTCTCCCCCCTGCATGCCCCTTTCACTTGACCTCCCCCAGAACCTCCCACCAACCCCCATCTCCCCCTGCCCCCTTCTGCTCTTACCACAAGCCCCCTCTAAAATCCCAGTTCTCCCCCTGCAGCCCCGCCGCTTTAATCTGACCCCCCAACAAAGCCCCTCTTCCCCACATCCCCCCTCTGTTACTAACCCCCCGATCCCTATCTGCCAACTCTCCTCCCACCTGCCCCGAGCCTCCTCGCCTCCCCTATGCCCCCTGCACTGTGGCCCATCAGGCACCATTAGCTCCATCCACCTGCCCGTAATGGGCCTTACACCACTCCCCAGCCGCATTATCAGGAATGTCTGGTGGCAGCTTGCAGCCAGACAGACCCGTCTCCCGTGCTAGCAGGTTGTGAACTACCTGGTGCAGAGGTGCAGTTTAGGTGTCCCTTCTCTGGGCACTTTTCCCAGGCAGAGGGATGGCTGTGGCCAGGCGGGAGCGAGGGCACTGCCTGGAGCAAGCCTGATATTAATAATTGTCATTGTGCCAGTAGCAAAACCAAAGCCAGGCTAAGAAACCTTCCTAGACCCGAGGAGCCCAATCTCTCCATACAGGAGTGTGTCGATCTAGCGGAAGGGCTGGACTAGTGACTGGGTTTTTGTAATCCTCAGCCCTGCAGTCCAGGTTCTTGCGTTCCCACAGGCAGAAATTGTTGGGAAAAACAAATCGCCTGCCTCATAATCTAAGTCATGCAGAACGCAATGCCTCCACAGCCTCATGAAACCATGGTGACATTATAATCAGAGGCTGATAAAGGAGGTGCTGTTGTCATTGTGAACAGGTTCTTCTACCAAAAGTGGAGGCCGCCAGACAACTCTCCAATATCAATTCTACAGGCCACTTCCCTCAGATCCCACTTGAGGAATACACGAAGAAACTGCACCATCTACTCGGACACTCCTACATAACACCGACAAATCAACGTACCTTTAGAACCCCAACCAGGGTTTCTATCTACTGTTCCAAGATCCAAGACCGGAATCCTGGACGCCCCATCATCTCGGGCATGGCACTCTCACTGAAGGATTGTCTGGAATGTAGACTCTCTACTCAAGACCCTATGGCACCAGCACTCCCAGCTATCTCCGTGACACCTCTGATTTCCTTGGGAACTCAAGCATTGGTGACCTTCAGAAAACACCATCTAGCCACCATGGATGTAGAGGGCTCTCTACACAAACATCCCACACACAGATGGGCAATACAAGCTGTTAGGAAACAGTATTTCCCAAGCTGTTCGAACAACTATTTCAAATTTTGATACAATCTATATCTCCAGATCAAGTGGGCACCGCTAATGGGCACCCGCATGGCCCCACATATATGCCAATATTTTTTATGGTTCGACCTGGCACAACGTTCCTCAGCTCTCGTCCACTCACACCCCTTCTCTACCTCGCTCATTGATGACATCTTCATCATCTGGACCTATGGGAAGGAGCTCTGGGAAAATTCCCCACTTTCAACAGCTTCTTACCCCCACCATCAACCGGCAGCCTGGACAATCTACCGGGAGTCCACTTCTAGCACCATTGGTGCACAATAAGTGGTGGTCACATTAACCACCACCCTATACCCAAAAACTTACTGACGCTAGTGCCTACCTTCATAGCCTCCAGGCTTCCATCCAGGCACACACACGGGGATATAAGGGAAACAGATCAACAGACCAGATTGTGTGTACCCGAGCTTCCTACTGCCAAGACAAACCAAGAAGGAAACCACAGGAACTCACTGGCCATCACATACAGTCCCCAGTAAAACCCCTCAACAGATCATCAGGGATCTAAAACCCATCCTGGACAATGATCCCACAATTTCACAGGCCTTGGGTGGCAGGCCAGGTTCCTCGCCACAGACACCTGCCAACATGAACGTGATTCTCACCGTAACTGCACACTGCACCATAGTAACCCTAGCTCAGGAACCAAACACCATGCAACAAACTCGATGGCCAAACTCTGCCCACATATCTACACAGTGACACCTTACAGACATAACCAGATCAGCCAAAATCATCACTGATTCATGTCACCTGCACGATTCCACCAATTTAATATACGCCAAACGCCAGCAATGCCCTTTGCTATGATACATCGGCCAAACTGAACAGTCTCTACGGAAAAGGATAAATGGACACAAATCAGATATTAGGCGCGGCTGAAATATCTGGTCTATGATCCTGATCATATTACATGGATAGTACACACCTGTTAAGTGTAGTAGAGTAGAACATCTTCAAAGCTTGGGGCCAGTGCTCCTGGCCACAACATTCGCAGATCCTAAGATGGCCGATGCCTTGCCGAAGCCCAACAAACTTACAGGAATGCGATATACAAAAACCTGTGGAGAATACTTCAGCTCCCTGCCACACAATAGTTAGATCCTAAGATGGCCATCTGCAGCAAAAACACTTCAGGACTAGCTTCAAAGAAATGCTGAGCTTCAGTTCACTTAGCAAATTTGACCATCAGCTCAGGATTAACAAAGACTGTGAATGGCTTGCCAACTCAAGCAAGTTTCTCCTCCCTTGGTTTTCACACCTCAACTGCTTAGAACAGGGCCTCATCCTCCCTGATTGAACTGACCTCGCTATCTCTAGCTGCTTCTTGTTTGCATATTGATAGGGCAAGGCCAGATGGCTACAGAGTACTGAGAAGCAGGCTATGTTCGCCCCGGCTAAACAACATCCCTAGGACCATGGTAACAAATGGCAGTGTCCAAGTTAATCAAGGCACCTGGAGCCATTAAGATCTTTCTAGAAGCTTAGTAGAGATAGCTACTTTAATTAGTTCACCATGCAGCCAATCAGTGCAGGCTAATCAGAGGCACCTGGGTTTAAAAAGGAGCTCACTCCAGTCAGCAGAGAGGAGCCAGGAGAAGTGGGAGTGAGGAGTGTACTGCTGGAGGATGAGGACAAGTGTTATCAGACACCAGGAGGAAGGTCCTGTGGTGAGGTAAAGAAGGTGTTTGGAGGAGGCCATGGGAAAGTGCCCAGGGGAGTTGTAGCTGTCTGCAGCTGTTACAGGAGGACTATACGACAGCTGTGATCCACAGGCCTGGGCTGGCACCTAGAGTAAAGAGGGTGGACCCGGGTTCCCCCAACTTCCCATCTGAATCAGAATAGGGGAGCTGCCCAGACTGTGAGTTCCAGCAGAGGGGAAACATCACTGAGGATGACAAATCCGCCAATAAGCGCAGGACCCACCAAGTAGAGGAGGAACTTTACAATATATACCTGCCCCTGGAAATTTCCACTACATGCATCCGATGAAGTGGGTATTCCCCCACGAAAGCTCATGCTCCAAAATGTCTGTTAGTCTATAAGGTGCCACAGGACTCTTTGCTGCTTTTACAGATCCAGACTAACACGGCTACCCCTCTGATACTTGAGTCCCACCTGGTTGGTCCACATAGACTGTGATCCTGCAGGAGCGAGTGGCTGGTGGGAGGAGGAGGTGAGGGTGGAGGCTGATGTCCCAGGCACTCAGGGCGGTGCAAAAGGAGGCTGGAGAGGAAGAAGTGGGTGAAGGAAAGGCAAGGTGCGAGAACATGCTCATGAAATGCCCAGCTGAACAGGAGCTGCTGCTGCAGATGGCTCCTGGACTTGCCCAGAGGCCAGAACTCTAATTTAGACATAACCGAGGACTGAAACAGCCCCTTGGGTGTTCAGTTCATCTGGCAGTGAAAGCTCCAGCTTTCAGCCTTCCACACTCAGCTGACATGCAGCCAGGGATGTGGGCCTGCAGAGCCAGGGCAGCTAAATCTGGGCCTGGAGAAACAACTCAGTCAACAAAGCCGGACCGGGGCCAGAGATCTGTCAGTAGAAGAGCAGCGCAGGCCAGCTGGAGGGCTCAGCTGGTCCTGCCCGAGAAGTCCCACCCACCTGCACCTCAGCAACAGGGCTAGGTGCCATAGCAAGGAGACACACTGCCCCTCAGCACAGGGAGACAGGGATGGGGCCCAGCAATGGCTTGCTGCGAGGGGCGAGCACTGAGGAGTCTAACACTCTCTGGGGAGAGAGAAGCAGGGGGGTTCTGGCCTCCCAGACCTTGTTGGGTGACTTTAAACAAGGAGATGGTAACTCTGCCACGCAGCCGTTGCACAGGCAGCAGAAGCTGAAGCTGCCTGGAGCCAGCATAGTAGTCACATAATCAATGGTCTGCATGCCAGGGGAATGGGGATGGCGACTGTTCTCATCTAGACCAGGCAAGCAGGAGAGAGAGCCTCTGACAAGTTGCCGCCATGTGCCTCTGCTCTGAGCGTTGCAGCCAGGGCAGCATAATGGTCCTGGGCAAGGGAAGGTGACCACAGGCAGAGTGGGGCACAGGCGGGGAGCTAAGGCTCCTTTCCTCCCCAAACCTGCCCCAGTTTGGTCCCTGGGAGGCACAGCGGGGCTGACATGGGCTCCTGCCTGTCAGAGCTGAGGGAGGCTCTCCAGGGGCCTGGCTGCAGGAGGGATTTTTTTCCTCTTGGTCAGGAATGCCAAGCGCTCCCCAGCTGTCCCCAGCAATCTGCTCTGCCCTGACGCTGCGTCACGGTGTCATCAAGGTAGTAGACACAAGCCTCAGACATGAGCCGGGCTGTCGCTGGCCTCACAATCTTTGTGCTGGCCACGGCACCAAAGGCAAAGTGTGTGGAACCAGAGCAGCTGACCCAGGTGAATGGGTGGCACAGAACAGGTCTGGCAGAATGAGCAGCTGGGACATTCAAGGGAAGCAGGGCCAGGGCACTGTCCCCTCTGGCGCCCAGCACCCCAGAAATCCACCTGCTCCCCAATTTGGCCACATGGTGTAAGAGTGGCTGCTCTGCCCAGGCTTTCCACAGGCTGCCTCCAGTTCCCCCTGCCGCTCTTCGTGAACCCTTTGTCTGTCCTTTACAGCCACCTAGGGATTAGCTCTCTACCCACAGGCACTGGATCTATGTTGCTCAGATGCTTGGCTCTGTCCAATGAACCCAGAGATTATGGGGCTGGGCACCATAAGGAAACAGGAATAAATATTTTACAGTAAAGAAGACAAGGAGGATGTGAGGTCAGTTGGTCCAGTAAAAGATATGATCACACTCACCTTTTCTCTCTGATGTCTCTAGTATCCGGGGGCCAACATGGCTACATGAACACTGCAGCCAGGAACTAAGACAATACTTTGCTACAAGCTGCCTTTCCATCCACTGCAAATGCTGCATTCTGGCTAGAGCTGAATCCCTATAAAGCTCCCACACTCAGTGAATGTGAATTGTGGGCAGGTTTGAATAGCTGCAGTGGTCAAGATGTTCCAATCCAGGCGCCTCAGGTTAGGCTCCTAAGTCCCTATTCATCACCAGCTGTCAGGCACCTAGACATGGGCCATGCAGCCTCACTTTAGTCCCCACTGATGGAAACCGTGGTCCCGTTTCTCTCTGAAGAGTGAAGCTTTGAATTGAGCTGCACTGTTCAGAGTACATATGGGGAGGGAGGCTGTGCACGTACATGTTTGCACTGTGTGGGGGTGGGTGCATGCAGAGAGCCCCCATCAGTCCCTTTCAACCTCAGTGTACTGATTATTTTGACGACCAGTAGTTTGCAAGCCCCTGTCTCTGGTGGCCCTGTGGCAGAAGGGGAAGGATCCCAGCCCGGCTTCTGACTTCTCCCTGGCTGGCAGGGGACGGGGTAGCAGGCTCTGTCTGTGGGGGGAAGGACCCCCCAGGTCATTCTCTATTATCCCCTTTGCCTGGCCTTCAGAGCAGCTTTTACTCCAGCCTGTGAATGGCTGCTACAGCAAGAGCAGGAATGTGCCAGGATCAGAAATCCCAAATGCCCCTGCAACCTCATAATCGCCACAGCCAGCTGGAGCTTCTAGATAAATGTGGTGCCATTTAAAGCTCGGTTTCTGGGGCTCCTGTGCTGAGAATAACCCTGCAGTTCCATCCCTGCAGCAGCCGGAGTCATGCGGGCTCTGCTCCGGGCAGGCTGTTGTATAGCAAGATGCTAGCGGTGGCAATATCCCTACGGAACCAGCCCTCTGGTGCAGCTGCTCTGGGCACTCCAGTGGCTTGGGTGTTAATGAGAGAGGGAGATCGCATTATTTCAGTGTGATCCTCGGGGCTCCTGCTGCTGCGTGACAAGTTCCAGCCTGAGCCCCTGCTCTTTGTAACTCACTAGGGATCAGAAGGGAGCTGCCAGGCCTGGCAGCAATGCAGGTACCTGCCAGAGCTGAGACAGGCTGATGCGGTCATGCACTTAGGGATTAATAATAAGAATTTTAGATATACATTGGGGATGCATCAGTTGGAAGCAACAGAGGAGGAGAAGGACCTTGGGGTATGGGTTGATAGCAGGATGTCTATGAGCTGCCAATGCGATATGGCCGTTAAAAAAGCAAATGAGGTTTTAGGGTGCATACAGGCAGGTATTTTCCAGCAAGGATAAGGAGGTGTTAGTACCGTTATATTAAGGCGCTGTGAGACCCCACTGGAATATTGTGATGCAGTCTTGCGTGGTCCCATGTTTAGAGATGAATCAAACTGGAACAGGTCAGAGACGGGCTACTAGTGATCCGAGGAATGGAAAACCTGCCTTATGAAGGAGCTCAAAGAGCTTGGCTTGTTTAGCCTGGCCAAAGAAGGCTGCGGGGGGATATGCTTGCTCTACATAAATATATCGGGGATTAACATTAGGGAGGGAGAGGAACTACTTAAGCTTAGTACTAATGTAGCACAAGGACAAATGGGTACAAACTGGATTTAGGAAGTTTAGACTTGAAATTAGACGAAGGTTTCTAACCTTAGGGAGTGAAGTTCTGGAACAGCCTTCCGGGGGGAGTAGTGGGGGCAAAAGACTTATCTGGCTTTAAGACTAAGCTTGATAAGTATATGGAGGGGATGATTGATGGGATAGTTTAATTGGGCAATTGATCTGGATTATCAGCAGATAAGTCTGCTCAATGGTCTGTGAGGGGATGTTCGATTGGGATGGGATCTGGTTACTGCAGAGAAATTCTTTCCTGGGTGCTGGCTGGTGAGTCTTGCCCACATGCTCAGGGTTAGCTGATCACCATATTGGGGTCGGGAGGGATTTTCCTCCAGGGCGGATTGGCAGGGGCCCTGGAGGTTTTCGCCTTCCTCTGCTGCGTGGGGCATGGGTCACTGCTGGTGGATTCTCTGCAGCTTCAGGTCTTCAAACCACAATTTTGAAGACTTCAAGATCCAGTCATGGGTTAGGGGTTGTTATAAATGAGATGGGTAGGGTTCTGTGGCTTGCTTTGTGCAGGAGGTCAGACTAGATGATCATATTGGTCCCTTCTGATCTACGAGTCTATGAGTCTGTCCATCCCATTGCTCCTTTGCCCTTACGCTCACTATCCTGCTCCAGTTCACTCTCTATCCTCTTTAAAACGGCTCCTCTGCTCACACTGCCCACCCAATGCTTCTTTCTTTGCAGAGCTCCGGAGAGACAACTCCTCCTTCGCACGGCAATATTCTGGATCATTTCCCCACCATTTGACCGTAAATGGGTGATGTGGCATGAAGCTTCCCTATTTACAACTCCCTCCTCCTGCCGCTTGCTCTGAGCACAGTAACTGTCAGACCTGAGTCCGCACTGTGCATGGACCCAGCTCAGGCTTCTTTCACATCACCCCATCTTCCATCGTCCTGTACTCTTCCCCCCCCCACGCATCTCACCTCAAAACGCAGTCCCTGCTACTCTGAGCCCTGGCAGCCAGCCACACCTGCCGTGTGTGTAGCAATGACCTGGGACAGGTGGGGCCTGTCACGGAGCCGCGGCGATGCTCTGGAACTGCTCCCACTAACCAGGCAGGACTTTGGGGAGCTCCAACAAGCTTGGGAGCAGACTTGTTCAGGGCAAGAAGCTCACACGTCTTCACCTCCTGGGTCTCTCCTTGGAGCATTCAGCATCCCTCTGCCCTCTGTGTGCTTCCCACAGCGAGCCCCCCAGGCGGGGTCCTGGGAGCCACAGGGTTCTGCACCCCATGTTGCAGTCAGACGTGCTCTTAGCCAGCAAACAGAGGTTTATTCGATGACAGGAACAGGGTTTAAAACAGAGCTTGTAGATACAGCGAACCAGACCCCCTTGGCCGGGTCCATTCTGGGGGCAGTGGCCAGACCCCTAGAGTCGCACTTCACTCCTCGTCCCCAGCAAGCTCCAGACTACCACCCCTCCAGCCCCTCCTCTCTGCTCAGCTCCTTTCCCGGGCCAGGAGGTCACCTGATCCCTTGTCTCCAACACCTTCAGTTGCCCTTTTGAGACGAGAGGAGGGGGCCAGGCCATCAGTTGCTAGGAGACAGAGTACCAGGCATTTAGGTGCACTGGCCCCTTCCTCTGCAGCAATCACACCCCCTTATCCCACCACCTAGATACTTAAGAACTGCCTAGGTGACTCTGAGGCACCAACACAGTATTCAGAGCAAACATTAAGAAGTCCCAGTTCGTCACAGGGCCCCACCACCACAATGGAGTTTATGGATGCTGGTAATCAGGGCTGAGCTGTGACCAGCACTGAGGAGAGAGAAATGATCCAAAGGGACCTGGCAAAGTGAGAAATGGGGGCAGATCGTTGGGAAACTGTATGCCAGTAAATCAGTCAGGAAAGCAACATCTCTCTCGCCCATCCCTCTCTGTGTGCCTGAGCAGAGGGGACAGCAAATGAGCCAGGAGTCTGCAGCATGATAGCCCCCGGCCATGCAGTTTTGTGATGATTGCCCTGAATACAGTGTTCGGTTCCAGGCTCCTCTGTACCAGAAGCGTGCTAACACCTGGTGAGGAAATCATAGACCAGCAACTAACATGATGCTGGGGCTGGAACCAGTCCTGGATTTCCGTCTCTGTGCTGCACCCAAAGATGTGCCAGGTGCCTCCCAACGCACTGAACAAGAGGAGGCCCTGCCCCACAGCACGTAGGAACTGGCCGTTAGCCCAAGCAGGGGAGAGCACGCCCCGGGTGGGCTAGGCCAGGTGGGCTGCACATCAGACAGTGCAGTGACTGGAATGTCTCATGCTGCTCAGTGGATAATTTCATTCTAATTCCTTCCCCTGCGGCCCTCGTGGCCGACGTGACTTTTTAGGAGGCATTGGAAGGCAGTAAGGGGTGAAGCCTGGTATGCTGGTTTGGGAGGGCACTCCTTGCATAGGCCGTGGGCAAGTAAATACCGGTAGCTGAGCTAACTGAAGGGACAGGGATGGGGTTACTCTGTAGCAGGGGGGGCAGGGACCTTGGGAAGGGTGAGGCACGGTTGGTACCAGGGGTCGTAATGAAATTTAATTGAAATTAAAAGTGAATAGTGGACATGTAGGGAGAATGTTAGGGCACATTCCCCAGCAGCAACATGTATCAGGCTAAGGAATCATCTTCTGGGGAGGGATCAGGAGCCCCTTGTTCCCTGTGGGGTGGGGGATGGATCCAGCTGGGGCACCCCACAGCATAGGACTGGCCAGAGCCCTGGAAAATGGATTGTAGGGAAGACTTCTGCCCTGGCCCTGGAGATGAACTGGAGGGAACCTGGCAGGACTATTCCTGTTCTATGATTACAAACACCAGTTATAGACCCAGCCCCATCGCAGCGCCTCTCCCTGCCCACTTTGGCTGCGTTTACTGCATCACCACCCCACTCCCATCCCTAGTGGCTGCACCCTGTCTGTCTTCTCCAGCCCTCCAGTAACCCATCCATGCCCGGGTAACCCCCTACTCAGCCCGCTCTACCAGCAACAGCTCCAGCACTGCCATAGCCCTTCAGCCCAATCAGGTCCTGCCCCTCAGCCTCCCACCCCGCTCCTCCACTCTTGTTGTTGCCCCAGCCCCTCCTTGCTCGCTCACCCAACCCAAGCTCTTGCTTGGCCTGGCTCACACTGGACACACTTATGAACTGTTCAATGTGTGTGATTTCTAGAGGCGCTTGTATCTGAGGGTTTTACGTGGGTCACCTGTTGCATATTGTTGATTTTGAGCAGAATGCATTCTGGATGCCTTGAACCCACAACCGCGGCATCTGTGTTGCCTTGGGAAGTGTGGCCACGGCAGAATGCAGCCACGGAGCACTGTGCAGTGAGGCTTGTGGGCCACGCTGGCAAGAGGTGGGGGTCTCTGAGGGGTGCAGGAGTACAAGGACAGATAGTCAGCTCATGGTATTACCTGCTTTTGGGGTGAGAATTGGAATATGTGCTCCGTTGCTGAGCTCAGGGTTTGCATCTCTCCCTGAAGCAGTGATTTGAAGGCAAAGCTTGGCTGCTTTTCGGCTGCTTCACGCTGCACAAGGAGGGTTGATTGCTTGGTTTGTTTTTAAAGGCTTTTTCTGCTGCTTTTTCCCCTTAGACTCTCCAGAATGGTGCTGGGTGAGGCAGGGGGAGCAAGGGTGTTGGCGCGTTTATGAGGTGCTCTCACACCTTGCTGGGGGCTGAGGTGGCCTTGCTCAACATAGACTCTGCTGGGTCTAAACAGGGCCTGGCCCCTCATGGAAACACAGCAACAATGACCCCTGCTGCCCCCCTCTCCCTCCCTCGGACACGAGTGTTGTTTCTCCTTGGAGAGGGCTGAGGGGTCCCTGGCATGTAGGGCCGTGTGGTGCTGTGGAGGGGGCTGTGTGGGGAACTCAGCCTAGTGACCTGGGCTGGAGGGAGGCAAAGGTGTGAAGGAGAGAATGAGAAGCTGGGCTCTGAGATTCAGAGGCTGGGATTCAGGAGGGAGCTCGTGAAGGGTGTGAGAAGTGGGCAGCCAGGCTGAAGAGCAGGAGGGGGATGTCCAAGGGGCATGGTCAGGTTCTGCTAGTGGGTTAGAGAAGAACATCATTATGGCAACAGGCCTCAAACAAATTAAAATAAAATAAGAACATAAGAACGACCAGACTGGGTCAGGCCAAAGGTCCATCTAGCCCAGTATCCTGTCTGCTGACTCTGGCCAATGCCAGGTGCCCCAGAGGGAATGAACAGGTGATCACTAAGTGATCTATCCCCTATTGTCCATTCCCAGGATCTGGCCGTCAGAGCTTTGGGGACACCCAAAGCATGGAATTGCAACCCTGAGCATCTTGGCTAATAGTCATCGATGGACCTCCAGAAACTGATCTAGTTCTTTTTTTAACCCAGTTATATTTTTGGCCTTCATAACATCCCCTGGCAGTGAGTTCCACAGGTTGACTGTGCATTGTGTGAAAAAGAACTTCCTTTTGTTGTTTTAAACCTGCTGCCTATTAATTTCACTAGGTGACCTCTGGTTCTTGTGTTATGTGAAGGGATAAATAACACTTCCTTATTCACTTTCTCCACACCAGTCATTATTTTATAGACCTCTTTCATATACCCCCTAATTCATCTCATTTCCAAGCTGAAAAGTCCCAGTCTTTTTAATCTCTCCTCATATGGAAGATGTTCCATACTTTTATTGCCCTTCTCTGTACTTTTCGATTTCTAATAGATATCATTTGAGATGGGGCAACCAGAACTGCGCACAGTATTCAAGGTGGGGATATAACATGGATTTAGCTAGTGGCATGATAACTTCTGTCTTATCATCTATCCCTTTCCTAATAGTTCCTAACATTCTGTTAGATTTTTTTGACTGCCATTGCACACTGAGTGGATGTTTTCAGAGAACTGTCCATGATGACTCCAAGATCTTTCTTGAGTGGTAACAGCTCATTTAGATCCCATCATTGTGTAGGTATGCTTGGGATTATGTTTTCCAATGTGCTTTACTTTGCATTTATCAACATTGAATTTCATCTGCCATTTTCTTGCCCAGTCATGCAGTTTTGGGATGTCGCTTTGTAACTCTTCGCAGCCAGAGTATAAACTGTTCAGGAAGGACAGGTATGGGAGGAAAGATGGAGGAGTTGCATTGTATGTAAGGGAGCAGTATGATTGCTCAGAGCTCCAGTATGAAACTGGAGAACAGCCTGTTGAGAGTCTTTGGGTTAAGTTTAGAGGTGAGAGCAACAAGGGTGATGTTGTGGTGGACGTCTGGTATAGACTGCCAGACCAGGAGGATGCGGTAGATGAGGCTTTCTTCTGGCAACTAGCAGAAGTTTCCAGATCACAGGCCCTGGTTCTAATGGGGGACTTCAAACACCCTGACATCTGCTGGGAGAGCAATACAGCAGTGCATAGATAATCCAGGACGTTTTTGGAGAGTGTTGGGAACAACTTCCTGGTACAAGTGCTGGAGGAACCAACCAGGGGTCATGCTCCTCTGGACCTGCTGCTTGCAAACAGGGAAGAATTGGCAGGGGAAGTAGAAGTGGGTGGCAATCTGGGCAGCAGTGACCATGAGATGATTGAGTTCAGGATCCTGACAAAAGGAAGAAAGAGTAGCAAAATACAGACCCTGGACTTCAGAAAAGCAGACTTAGATTCCCTTAGGGAACTGATGGGCAGGATCCCCTGGGAGGCTAATATGAGGGGGAAAGCAGTTCAGTAGAGCTGGCTGTATTTTAAAGAAGCCTCATTGATGGCTCAGGAACAAACCATCCCGATGCACAGAAAAAGTAGCAAATATGGCAGGCGACAAGCGTGGCTTAACAGTGAAATCTTCGGTGAGCTTAAACTCAAAAAGGAAGCTTACAAGAAGTGGAAATTTGGACAGATGACTAGGAAGGAGTATAAAAATATTGCTAGAGCATGCAGGGGTGTAATCAGGAAGGCCAAGGCACAACTGGAGTTACAGCTAGATGGGATAAGAAGGGTTTCTACAGGTATGTTAAGAACAAAGAAGAAGATCAGGGAAAGTGTGGGACCCTTACTGAATGAGGGAGGCAACCTAGTGACAGGTGTTTGGAAAAAGCTGAAGTACTCAATGCTTTTTTGCCTCAGTCTTCACAAAAAAGTTGGTTTCCAGACTGCTGCCCTGGGCACAGGGCCAGCTCCAGGCACCAGCATGCCAAGCGCGTGCTTGGGCGGCATGCGCGGGGGCGCTCTTGCGGTTGCCGGGAGGTCAGCAGGCGGCTCCAGTAGACCTCCCACAGACGTATCTGTGGACAGTCCACTGGTCCCGTGGCTCCGGTGGAGCCCGCAGGCACGCCTGGAGCCACAGGACAGCGGACCCTCCGCAGCCACGTCTGGGAGATCCACCAAGAGTCACGGGACCGGTGAGCGCAGAGCCCCCGCAGCGTCCCGCCGTGCTTGGGGCGGTGAAATGGCTAGAACCTGCCCTGCATGGGCAACAC
>NC_133774.1:349320-396142 GCF_003597395.2 Chelonoidis abingdonii | reverse complement strand
TACACACTGTGGTGGAGAGGAAGGGCACGCTCAGTGGTGATAGAATGAGCGTCAAGACCTATTTAAGAAAGCTGATATCATATCGGGGGGGGGGGGGTCCACAGAGGATACAGCTAAGCTGTTCTCAGTTGTGGCAGATGACAGAACAAGGAGTAATGGTCTCAAGTTGCAGTGGGGGAGGTCTAGGTTGGATATTAGTAGGGTGACTAGACAGCAAGTGTGAAAAATTGGGATGGGGTAGGGGGTAATAGGAGCCTATATAAGAAAAAGACCCCAAAATTGGGACGGTCCCTATAAAATTGGGACATTTGGTCACCCTAGATATTAGCTAACAGTATTTCACTAGGAGGGTGGTGAAGCACTGGAATGGGTTCCCTAGGGAGGCAGTGGAATGGGATGGTGGTGAAATGAGTGGCTTGGATGATTTAGTTGGTGTTGATCCTGCTTTGAGCAGGGGGTTGGACTAGATGAACGCCTGAGGTCTCTTCCAACCCTGATATTCTAAGATTCTGTGATTTAGCCTTGACTTAACTATCTTGAGTAGTTGTTGTGTCATCTGCAAACTTTGTCACCTCACTGTTTATCCTTTTTTCAAGACCATTTATGAATATGTTGAATAGGACTGGTCCCAATACAGACCCCTGGGGGACGCCACTATTTACCTCTCTCCATTCTGAAACCTGACCATTTACCCTTTATTTCCTGTCTTAACCAGTTACTGATCCATGAGAGGACCTTCCCTCTTATCCCATGACAGCTTCCTTTGCTTAAGAGCCTTTGATGAGGGACCTTGTCAAAGGCTTTCTGAAAATCTAAGTACATTATATCCACTTGATCCCCCTTGTCCACATGTTTGTTGACCCCCTGAAAGAATTCAAATAGTTTGGCGAGGCATGATTTCCCTTTTCAAAAGCTGTGTTGACGCTTCCCCAACAAATCATGCTGATCTATGTGTCTAACTATTCTATTCTTTACTATAGTTTCAAACGATTTGCCCAGTATTGAGGTTAGGGTTACTGGCCTGTAATTACCAGGATCCTCTCTGGAACCTTTTTAAAAAATTGGCATCACATTAGCTATTTTCCAATCATCTGGTACCGAGGCTGATTTAAATGATAAGGTTACATACCACAGTTCTTAGTTCTGCAATTTCATATTTTAGTTCCTTCAGAACTCTTCTATGAATCCCATCTGGTCCTGGTGATTTATTACTGTTTAATTTATCAATTTGTTCCAAAACCACCTTTACTGACATCTCAATCTGGAGCAGTTCCTCAGATTTATCACCTAAAAGTATGGTTCACATCCTTTGCAATGAAGACTAATGCAAATAATTCATTTCACTTCTCCACAACAGCCTTGTCTTCTGTGAGTGTTCTTTGGCATCTCCACTATTCAGTGGCCCCACTGATTGTTTGGCAGCTTCCTGCTCCTGAGGTAATTAAAAACATTTTGCTGTTAGTTTTTTTTGTGTCTTTTGCTAGTTGCTCTATTTATTGCCTGCCTAATTATACCTCATTTGCCAGACTTTATGCTCCTTTCTATTTCCCTCAGCAGGATTTGACTTCCAATTTTTAAAAGTTGCCTTTTTGCCTTTAACTGCCTCTTTTGCTCTGTTGTTTAGCCACAGTGGCATTTTATTTATGTGAGGTTTTAAAAGTTTCCAAGCAGCTTCCAGGCATTTCATTCTTGTGACTTTTCCTTTTGATTTGTGTTTAACTAGTTTGCGGTGTATGTGGGCAGTGGAAATCTCTGGGGGTAGCAGCGAGAGTCTCTGGGGATGGGGGTCCCTCTGGAGAAGGCGATTGGGGGTCTCTGGGGAGATCAATGTGACTCAGTGGGGTTGGGGCTCTCACTGCGGGAGCAATGGGGTGGGGGCTCTGGCAGTGCAGTGTGATTCTCTGGAGTTGGGGTCTCTCAGGGGAGCACAGGGGCGTGGGGTCTCTCTGGGAGTGCAGTAGGAGTGGGGTCCCTGGGGTGAGGGCGCAGGGGGGTGTCTCCGGTTCCAGGTCCCTGGGGGCGCAGCCGGGCCGGTCCCTCCTGGGGTGCTGCGGCTGCTTGCCGATCCCGCCCCTCCCTGCGGCTCGGCTCGCGAGCCTGTCCCTAAAAGGTGCTCGGCGGCGGCGGGGGAGGGTCCGGGTCCCGCGGCTCCTCCCGTCCCCTCCCCGGCTTTTAGGCGCGGCGGCGGCGCCCGGGCCCCAGAGCCCGCTCCAGCCCCGCTCAGCCCCGCTCCCAGCCCGGTCTCCGCCCCGCGCCGCAGCCATGGATGCCATCAAGAAGAAGATGCAGATGCTGAAGCTGGACAAGGAGAACGCGATCGACCGCGCCGAGCAGGCGGAGGCGGACAAGAAGCAGGCGGAGGATCGCTGCAAGCAGGTGGGGCGGGGGGTGTCCGGAAGCCCCCTGCCAGCGCCCACCCGAGTACCCAGGAAGCCCCCCCGCCCAGCGCCCCCCCCCAAGTTCCCAGGCAGTCCCCTGCCGGCGCCCCCCAGTTCCCAGGAAGCCCCTTGCCAGCGCCCCCCTCCAAGTCCCCAGGAAGCCGCCCCCTGCCCAGAGGCCCCCCCCAAGATCCTAGGCAGTCCTCCTTGTGCCCCCCTGAGGCCCCAGAGTCCCGCGCTATCCAGTCCCCTTTGTCATCCCCGGCTCCCAGCCGGGCTCTCTCTGCCGCCGCGCGCAGCCATGTGTATGCCCTCTAAGAAGAAGTATGCAGAGAGTGTTCTTTTGTTGTGAAGCGACCAAGGAAACGCGATCGACCGCGGATCGTAGCAGTGCGGAGGCGGAACAGTAGCGAGTGCAGTTTCTGCTGTGAGGATTACGCTGCAATTCAGGTGGTGGGGCGGGGGTGGTGTCGGAATGCACCTTGCAGCTGTCCCACCGAGTACGGTTCAGGATGGACCCGCTCAGCGCCCCGACCCGTGACCAAATGAGTATCCCAGAGGGCAGCTCCCCTTGTCCGGCGCCTCACGATAGTGTTCCCCAGGCGGAGAGGAGGCTAGCCCTGATAGCCAGCGTTGGCCCCCGCATTCTCAGTCCCTAGGAACCTCGTCGAACCTGCACAGAGGGTGTCGCCGACCCTCCCATTGCACCTAGTCTCCTTAGCGGCTCACGTCCTTTGATCGCGCTTGGGTTCCGACCCAAAGGTGAGCCGAGGAGGAGGGAGGCGGCGAGCGGCGCGGACGAGGTGGCTCAGAGTTGCTGCCTCTCTGACGCAACCTGCCACGCCCGACCGCCGCGGTGGCCCTCCAGTCCGAGCGCTACGCATAGAGCACATGCGACCCCGCGAGTAGAATCTCGGCCCAACAAGTTTACACGTGGGACTTATAACTACCCGTAGAGCTGGGAGCCCTCTACACGATCAGACACTCTGCCAGTATACTCGTTAGAGTGAGCTCCCCTCCCAAGTCCCCAGGCCATGGTCATAACACTCCCGCGGTGTCAGTACCTCCAGCTCCCCAGCACCGTACCCTAAGACCCTGTACAGCCATCCTGGTCCCTCTTGGGGGGCAATCTGTGGTGGGCATGGCGTGCCTATAAGTCCCAGGGAAGGCCCCATGCACACACTCAGGAACATCCCCCTTCTCATGATGGAGCCCTCTACACAGCAGTGGCCCCTTCTAGTTCTAGTGCAGCCCGCTGCCCGCCCCCCCCCCGCCCCGCTTGGATTAACCCTGCCCAGTATCCCCATCCAGTGACATTAAGCAAGGAGAGGACCGATACCCCCATCCCTCAGGGCACCTCCCCCTTAGACCCCTATTGATAGGGTGAGGACCAAGTGTGGGGGTCTCTGCACACTGTTGGGGACCACTCCAGGGACCCCCAGTTCCATCCCCTGACCAGGTACCACATTGGCCCCTCCTGGAGCTAGACTTGTAGGGGGCTCATTGCAAACAGGCATCCTGGCCCCCCCTCCCGCTCATTCACGCACTGGGGTAGGGACTGTCTCTGCTCCACCCCCCTTGGACACTGGCTGTCTCAGCAGCTCAGGCCCTTGGGATGGAGCCAGAATCTCAGGCTGAGCCTGGGGTTCTCCCCTCCACGCAGCGGGTTCACCAGAAATGTGGGGCAAGAACATAACTCTCCCACAGCTGTGCTCAGGATCGGGGAGAGGCTTCCCTGGGCTCCCCTGGTCCTTGGAAGCCCAAGGAGCCTTTCCTGGGAGCCACCATCTCTGGAGACTCTGCCCAGCACTGTCCCACTGGCCTCGAGTTCCAGGAACCAAACTCTGTGTCTGCGCCAGTCCTGGGCCAGCCACTCTGGGACACCCCCCAAGTTCGCCTTGCCGCTTGCCTGTTACCTAGCATGCTGCGTGGCTCCTGCCGAACCTCTGTCCAGGCCCCTAACCCCCCGTTCTGATCTCCCTTCCCAGCTGGAGGAGGAGCAGCAGGCCCTGCAGAAAAAGCTGAAGGGCACTGAGGATGAGGTGGATAAGTACTCCGAGTCTGTCAAAGAGGCCCAGGAGAAGCTGGAGCAGGCGGAGAAGAAGGCAGCAGATGTACGTACCCACTGCCAGCCCCTCTCCCCATGAGACGGGAGAAGCATCTCATGTGGGAGGGGTGGGGGCCCTGTCACTGGGGGATTAAAGGGTGGGAGCCTCATTGGGAAACCTCTCCTGGTGGAAGCAGTCGAAATCCCATCACTTGGGACACTTACACTAAGCTGCACTAAACACTATAAGATGGACAATAGGGGCCTGACCCCTGGATTGGGAGGTGCAGCCCAATGGGAGGAATGGGGCAAGGGTGTGTAGTCTGCTGAGGGAGGAGGCGAGGGTGGGTGCAGTCTGTCGGGCAATGGAGGACGGGGAGACAGTTTGAGGTGCAGTCCGGTGGCGATGGAGGACAGGGAGACAGTTTGAGGAGCAATCTGGCAGGCGACGGAGGACGGGGAGACAGGTTGAGGTTCAGTCCAGTGGCGATGGAGGACGGGGAGACGGAGGACGGGGAGACAGGTTGGGGTGCAGTCTGGCGGGCAACGGAGGATGGGGAGACAGTTTGGGGTGCAGTCCAGTGGCAACGGAGGACGGGGAGACGGAGGACGGGGAGACAGGTTGGGGTGCAGTCTGGCGGGCAACGGAGGATGGGGAGACAGTTTGGGGGGCAGTCTGGCGGGCAATGGAGGACGGAGAGACAGTTTGAAGTGGAGTCTGGCGAGTGATGGAGGACGGGGAGATAGGTTGAGGTGCAGTCCGGCGATGGAGGACGGGGAGACAGGTTGGGGTGCAGTCTGACAGAGGATGGGGAGACAGGTTGAGGTGCAGTCCGGCCACGACGGAGAACGAGGAGACAGTTTGGGGCACAGTCTGGCGGGCGATAGGGAGGAAAGGGCACAGTCAGGAGGGGGAAGGGGATGCAGTTTGAGGGGAGGTAGTGAGCTCTGACCTGCGGGAGGTGAGAAGCTGTTTGGAGTTTGCTCTTGGATGGAGGGCTTTGCTGACAACACTAGACACTCTTGGAGCTCTGCAGGCCCCAGAGCAGCTCTGCTGTTTCAGCGGACTGGACCCACCTCTCTAGTAGTGATAGGGCCCTGCCAGGACTGGAGCTGTCACCGCACCAGCCAATACTGCGTATCTTCAAATGGGCCATTGGTATCTGCTGGGCACAGACCAGTTCGTTGGCCTCCCATAACATTCAGACATCAAGAGAAATTCCAGGGTGCTTGTTAGCCTGTTCTGGAAAAGCCAAGGAGAGCAGGGAGCCAAGAGGAGGGAGCAGGCACAGCAGGTGTCTGTGCGTCTGAAAGAAACCCTGGGCCAGGGAGGCTGGGGGAGGCAGGAGGGTCGCTGGCTGGCTGGAAGGAAGGAGGTTGTAGCTGTGCTTGGGGAAATCCTTTTCCTCCATGAGCTCCAGGAACCTCGGAAGGACAGGCCTGGAGCGGTTTTCTCTCTCTCCTGAGACAGCAGCTCCTGCCTTGGGGAAGACGCTGTGTCCGGGCAGGGCACAGTGAGGAACAGCTGTGTGCAGCTCCCGGCTGCTCCAGGGAGTGGAATGGGGTGTAGTGACCCACTGTGCCACCCAGGGTATTTGACACCCTATAAATAAATTCTCCTTTCCATAGCCAGCCCTTGTTTGATGAAAACCACCCCGGAGAAGTGGAGGAGAAGCTGAAGGGAGCCATCTGGAGCACAGCCAGTGGGGGGAGGGCCAAGCTTTTTAGGATCAAGAGCAAAAATTCAATCCCAGCTGGTCTATGGAGCTAAATGGGGGAGATGTGTGAAATCTCTGAGGTAGCCACCAAGGACAGGGGAGTCCAGACAAGGACAAGGCTGTGGGACTGTGATACGTCCCCTCCCCCACTCCCCGGGGCAGCAAAACACCCTGGTTGAGTTCAGGACCCTCCCATCCCGCAAACGTATTGACAGTCCAGTACAGCTCCTAGTCAGGATCAGGGCCCCACTGTGCGGGGCTCTGCATAAACATACAGGGAGGCGGACCTTGCCTCGAGGAGCTTACAATCCCAGCGCTCAAGTGCCCTGCACCTACTCCTGTCACTCGAGCCAGCACCGGCTGGAACAGTCCGTGCAGGCCAGGCACTGGTGCTAGTTCTCTGGGAGGGCTGCAGGGGGGTGGCCTAGTGGCCCCGTTCTCAGCGAGTGTTCCAGGTGTAAAGGCGTGTGGAGTGAGTCTGCTTCTTCCTCCCTGTTCTCTGGCTGCTCTGGCTACTCTGCTCTAGCTCTGGGACGTCTGCTCCATTTGGAGCGTGAGCCAAACCCTGCATCAGAGTCCAGCATAACTGGGGGCGAAATCTGCAGCCAGGCACTTGAGACAAGGAGAAGCTCCTCTTGGCCTCTGCATCTCTTTACCCTGAGGCAGCTGCCTTGGGGTTCTGGGGTGAGATCCTGGGCCCATTGAATCCATGGGAGTTTTGGCATTGATTTCCTCAGAGCCTAGAGTTCATTCTGGTGACTCTTGGCAGAGGCTCCCCTGGGCTTTGGGAAGCCAGAGCCAGGCTGTGCAGCATTAAAGGACTGGAAAACCTGCCTGCAGGTGCTCAATCTGCTTAGTTTAAAGGGAAAGTTATGGGGTGACCTGATCCCCTCATGTAACGAATATTTGATAATGGGCTTGTCCGGCTCTAACAGACAAAGATCTAACCCGACCCAAAGGCTGGCAGCTGAAACGAGACAGGTTCAGACTAGAACTAAGATGGAGATTGCACACAGTGACAGTCGCTAACCATTGGAACAGCTGACCTAGGGTCGAGGCGGCTTCTCCATTCCTGGCAGTTTTTAAATCAAGACACGATGTCGCTCTGCTGTAGTTCCAATAGGAATTAATGCAGGGCAGTTCTCCGGCCTGGGTTACACAGAGGGGCAGATTAGGTGATCACAGGGGACCCTTCTGACCTGAAACTCTAGGAATTTATTAATCAGTTGTTCTTCTGGCGGAGAAGTGGGAGGGGGCCTCTGGGACATGGGTCTGCCTGGGGCCTGGTGCTTCTCTGAATGCTAATTTAGTTAAGCTAGTGAAGAGACAAGCACACAGACACTCTGGTTCCAAACAGGCTTGTTTCAGTTCACCTGGCGTAGATTAAGAGCAGTTTTTAAAGTAACTCTCCACTACATAAAGCCCTACGACAGCGCGTCTCAAACCCAGACCTACAGACTCAGGGTCCTGGGGCTCGCAGCATGTGTAGCTGTTCCCCCTGAGGCTGGAGCCTGGGCTCTGAGTGCTACCCTCGTCGCCGGGTTTCGGAGCCCAAACTTCGGGCCGAGCGGGAACGTCTACGCTGCCATTTTGAGTGCCGTAGCATGAGCCCCGTGAGCCAGAGGCTGTGCTCCAGGGCTCTGAGATTTTCCGCCGCAGGGTTTTTGGGGGGGGGGCGGGGAGGGGCGGCGTTTCTGTGTAGATGTGGCCTAAGTGTCCACAGAGGGGATAGCACTGCTTTAACTGAAGTGGTGCAAATTTGCATGTAGATTACCCCGTGGTGTGGACTAGTGTGGAGTGCAAATGGCTGAGGGTCCAACTGAGCTGCAGTGGAAAGGAGATGGCCCTGGGGGAAGTCAGAGGCCTGGGTGGATGCGGAGTTCGCAGTGTAGTTGGCAGTGTGATGTGCAGTGCATGCTCCCGGGGGGATGAATCCCTCATTATGTGGCTCTGATTTGTGTCCACCGCTGGCATATTGTGCTCAGTGCTGGCAAACTGGAGGGAACTCTGAGAAGAGTAACAGAAAGGCTCGAGGGGGGCTGGACAAACCTACCTAGTTTGACAATGGGGGCGAGGGGGAGTCCTGCAACCTCTCTCCACATATCTGAGAGATGTGACCTCCCAGGAGGAAGGGGAATTGCTCGGGGACGCGGGGCAGAGACCAGCAGGAATGGGATCCCATTCAGAAAAGGAAAAATAGAAAAAAATGTTGGGAAAAACTTGCTGGGAGTGAGCTGAGGGGTGGAGGCCCTGCGGTGATGGGTGCTCGAGATAGACCATCTGCTCAGGACAATGAAGTGCAGGGACCAAACCTGCCTGAAAGGCTGTCTCTCTGTGAGCCTCTGAGGAGCTCTGTTCTCTCTCACTCACTCATGCCCATCACCCCAATCGGGAGCCCCATTCCAGGGGACGACTCTGTTCTGTGGCTGCTGGAGCTTGTTTCCAGGATCTCTAATTGCCAGTGAGTGAATCCCAGGGCAGGACGGTGCTAGGAGCTGGTGAGGCCGATGCAGCAGGAGCTGGAGGGCACCTGGGAAAGGAGGAGAATAAAACCCCAGGCTGAGAATCCAGGAGCCAGAGTAGCCAGCGCCTCCAGAGATGGGGAGATGCTCCATTCCTGTGAGTCTAGCAGGGCAAGACAGGAGCACCTGAGCCATGCAGGGCTGCTCCCAGCTCCCTGGGCCTGGATAGAGAGGCAGCTGCTCTCTGTAGTAATATCAACAAATACATTAAAATAACGAACCCTTTCTAGCGCTCGTCTGGGGACAACGGGAACATGCTGAGCTGACAAGCCTGTCTGGAGATGGGAGTGCGGCTTGCTTGCGGATGGGCTGCAACATGCTAATGTAACATGGATCCAGGCTAACGGGTGTTAATGTGAGCCCCGTCCCACACACCCTGCCAAGGGGTGTCAGCTTCCAGCATAAAGCTAAGTGTGGCAGGCTCAGGGATTCACAGGTCCTTGCAATCCCAACAGTGGGGTCCGTCAGAGCTCAGTGTAGGGGTGCTCGCCGCGACGGGAGTGAGGACTGACTTCTCCAATCCCAAGAGCAGGGCATGTCAGAGCTCAGTGTAGGGGTGCTCGCCACTGGGAGGGGGGCAGGGCTGCCTGGCTTCTCCAGTGCCAGCCTCTCCCAGCAGAAGGCGCTGTGGGTGCAGGGCGGGAGCACTGATTCATAGGTTTTGTAGGCTGACCTCCTGCATAGCATGGGCCAGGGAACCTCACCCAGTGACTCTGGCCATGGAGGGAATTATTCCTGCCTGCTCTGTAATTAACACTGCGAGCCCAGTAACCTGCAGTGGAACTGGCTGTGTGGGAGGCACCCAGCTGCTGCACACTTCCCAGTTCCTGAGGCAGGAGCTGGTCTGGGTGCCCATAAGTGGGCTGTGCCAGGAGCCGCAGTAGCAGGGCTGATGTGCGTCTCTGGGGCATGGAGGGAGAGTGCTGGATTCCAGGACTGTAATCCTGAAAGCTCCCTGTGAGGCTGTGACAGGATCCGCCCCAGCCCACCTCCTAGTCTAGACTTTGCTCTTATTTGGTGATTCCCTGAGCCAGTGGGAGGGAGCTGGCTGGCGGCCCAGGGTGTGGCTAGAGCAGAGGCCACTTAGCAGAGCAACTGCTGAAAGAACTGTCTCTCCGGCCCCTGAACCTACCCCATTCCTGACAGCTGGGGCCTAACTCCCTGTCCTGTCCTGTGGCTGGTGTGAAAGGGCTGTGCTGCAGCTGGGCTCTGCATAGGCCTTGCCTTCACTGCTGAGGACCGGGGTGACAATGCGTGAGCTAGCCAAGGCTCTGTGGCTGTACCCTGAGGTAAATGAGCCGAGCTCAGCCCGAGGCAGGGGTACAGTAGTTCCCTGCAAGGAAAACAGACTTCTCAGCAGTGGAGACATGGGCCCTGCTGGGGTCCCTCAAGTGCTGCCTTGGGTCAGCGGCTGGGCTCAGCTGTTGCATATGGAGCTCAGGAATCCCTGTGCTGGCTGTGCTCTTTAAATGCAGGCGTGAAGTGCAGCCAGCGCTGCCTGCTGTCTGTCACTGCTCATTAAGGAGGGACTGAGGGCTCCCCTTGTAACGGATCAGACCATGTCCCAGAGCATGGGACACCAGGGCATTGCCCCTGACACCAGATAGCGTCAGTGTTGCATTCCAGGACAAGCAGGGATGAAGATAGCAAGTGTGTCTGAGCACTGGGGAGTTGTGTGTGTGATTCCTTATATCCAGTGCAGAGTAGAGACCGAGGCTGCAGACATGAAATCATCAGGTCTGTCCGAGGGGCTTGTAGATCCCAGGAATGGGATGGATGGTGTCAGGACCCTGGGGCTTGGAGACCCTTTCCCATGGAGATGTGCTCTGAGCACGAGCAGAAGCTCAAGTCGTTCATATCTGGCTGCTGACCCTGAAGGCCCAGCTGTGCTCTAGGATTCATGGCATGCGACAGGCTGTCGCATGGTTCACACCTGCATGCCTTGTGGTTCCTGCCTGTCGATGGATTCTGCCGCCGTTGTTCCATCTGTGCAGAGATGCTGAAATAGTTCTGGAACATGGGGCAAATGGGGTTTAAAACTCCCAGACCCCCTTCCCTTCTGCTGGTGTTTGGAGCAGCCATGCATCTTGCTCCGGCTCTTGGACCGGACACACTGCAGCCTGCCAGCTCCATCCGAGGGGGCACAGCTCCAGAGAAATGGATGTGAGGTGTCTGTGAGAACCCCAATGGGGCTGCAGTCTCAGCAGCCCCTCTCATGGCTAAGGGCAGAGCCCCTGGTCCGATGGGGAGGTTCTGCAATGATTTCATAGGGCCCATGAGGACCCTGCAGGCCAGAGATCTGACTGGGTGACTCCTGCATTCAGCTCCTCACTTGTGGGCGAGCTAGAGACCTTTCAGAAAGATACTAGCGATAGCCTCCGGCATGAGGGGAAGGAGGTGCTGCTTCTGCCCGGAGCTCCCTTGTTCTGCGCCTCGGCCTTCATTCCAGCCCCCCCTACCTGGGCTTTGTTCCTCTCTTACACGTCACAAACCCTGACTCATGAACATACATTTATTGGAAACTTTGTTCTCGCCACTTCTCTGCACCCCCCAGGGACTCAGTGTTGTGTGCAGGACCCACCAGGGGCAGGAAGGAGCCCTCCCAATTCCCCAGCCCCCTAGATCCATGGAGCACAGAAGTAGGGTCCAGAAGCCGTGCCCATGGCTACAGCAGTGGCAATGCAAAAAGGGGCCTCTCTGCTCAGCCCCACCTGAAAGAGACAGAGCAAACCCCTACAGGCAAGCAGGCCAGGTGGCTCCCGGGACACACGGGCACCCAGAGCACCACTGCAATGCTCCCTGGGCCTGGGGAGGGTGAGGGCTGGTTCCCTGGGGGAGGGAGGGGAGCCCCGTAGCTGCAGTGGGAAAAGGAGCTTGGATGCCTGGTGCTGCCTCTTTAAGAGGAGGGAAGTGTGCAAGCGCTGACACTCAGTTTCCTGAGGAGGAGATGCAGGAGAGGGGGAGGAGAAGCAGGAAAGGGGATGAAGGCGGGGAGGGGAGAGTTCGCATCCTGAGCTCTTCCTGCTGGCTTGGGAGTGGCAGTCCCACAAAGGGCTGAAGCGGAGCTGTCACCGACCAGCGACCAGCGAGCTCGGGCTGGAGCACAGAGCTGGCTAGGGACAGCCAGCAGGACACAGTGGGTTGGAACCAGGCTGCATTGGAGCTCGCCCCAGACCCTGCCCCAGGCAAGTCCTGCTCAGGTCCCCAAGCAGCACCCTCGGGCCTCGTTCCTTGGGCACGCCCCGGGGTGGAAGATGGCTGGGAGCACCTCCATTGATGCGGTGAAGAAGAAGATCCAGAGCCTGCAGCAGGTGGCAGATGAGGCAGAGGAGCGCGCAGAGCATCTGCAGAGGGAGGTGGATGCTGAGAGACAGGCCAGGGAGCGGGTAAGGCGGTCCAGGGCTTGAAAGTCCCAGCCATCTCCTTCTAATGCCCTTCCTGCCCCACTTCCCCAGGGGCCTGGGTGCCAGCCTGGGTATGAGGTCCCCTCCGCTCCCCATGGATGTCAGGGCCTGGCAGGCCCAGGCAGCCCCACCCCAAGCTGGGCTCACCTTGCACCCTCCGTGCCTGATGCTGGACTCCCCATCTAAGGAGCTTCTCTTTGCACTCACACCCCATCTGGCCCTGTCTCAGCCTCCCACCACCTGGGGGTCTGGGATGCACCCAGTGAGGGGCCAGGGTGTAGGCTGCTGGGGAAGGCGGGGCACAGGCTGGGCCAGGGATGCAGCCAGGGAAAGGTTGGGATTGGGGGGAGGGGTCTGGGAAGTAGCTGGGAGATGGGGCCTGATGCTGTGGTTCAGGCCTGGGTGTCACACAGAGGTGGGGGTGGAGGGATTTTCCCCATGGTAATGGGCCAGAGCAGGCTGGTCCCAGGTGTGTGGTGTAGTAGGTGGGTATCTGGTGCCTGTCCCTATGGTGATGCCAGGGCAGCACAACAGCCAAGAACGACCCAAGCACCAGACTCGTGGCACTGTGGAAAGCCCAGCCCCATCCATGTGCCCCCTGACCTGGCTGTGGCTGTCTGTGGGTTCAGCAGGCCCTGTGTGCCTCAGTTTCTCAGTCCACCTACCGGCTGCACTTGTATCTCAGAAGGACAGTGGCCAGACCCAGCTGAGAAAGTGCCCCCCAGCAGGGATGAAGCCCTTCTTGCACCCTGGGTGCTTCTGGGGTCCCCATCACCGTGGCGTCAGTTTCAGGCCTACCACTTGCTGCCCCAACTGACCATCTTGGCGCACTGGGTGCCCATTCCGGCAGCTTTGACTCCTGGCCTGGGCCTTGCAGCCATGTGTGCGCCTCCGTCAGTTGCAGAGCCCAAGTCCAGAAGTGGCCATGCTCTGGGTCTGGCTGGAGGTGCAGTGGATTCTCTGTCGGGGAGGGAACATCTCCTGCTCCCGGCTGAAGCTGCAGCCTCTGCTGTCCTGGCCCACAAGATGCAAAGCTGTGTCCCCATCTATCCCTCCCTCCCTCTGGGCTCACTGTGGCTTCCCCTTGCCCTCCTGCAGAGGAGGGGAGGGAAGTGCCAGAGGCATTGCTGGCGAGAGTGGGGGATGGATGATTGGCCATGATGTAGGGAGGGTGCAGGAGCAGTGGTACAGCTGAAGGGAGCTGCCTTCTCCCATGCTGTGCAGTGCCTGTGCCACCCTGATTAACCCAAGCTGACCCGACCGGGTCTCGGCGTCGACTGCCTCCCCCGAGAAGGATTCCCAGAGTTCAGGACAGCCCAAGGAACAGTCCCAGTATGCTCCCTGGCAAAAGTCACAGCAAGTCACTTGAGCAGGGATTCGAGAGGCCCTGTGAGCTGGCTCATTACGCTGTGGGGTGGGGACAGGCAGTGGGCAGTGTTGGGCTGGGCTGGGCTGGGCTGGGCTGGGCTGCCTAAGGGAGGAAAGGGGCAGGCAGCTCTGAAAGCCTGTTGGGCTGGATCTGGTCTGGGAAGCTGTCCCAGGATGCTGGTGTAACTACCTGATCCAGCCCTGAGTCGGGTGGGAGTCGACCAGCTCCAGCAGCACGTGATCGCATCCAGGGCCTTGTGCTTAACCCAGATCAGTTAGGCCTCGTCCCTGGGAATGGCCTTAGGCTTGGTTGCCAGCTCTGTCCCTTCACAGCAATGGGCAGATCAGCTGCCCCTGCGGGTTCTCCCAGCAGCCTTCAGCTCCACCGCCCCCTCAGTGCTGCAGACTCAGCTGTAGGGACAAGCCCTGGGGGAAGGGGTAGCTTGCAACTGGTTCTGCTCAGAAAGACTCCGCCCGCCCCCAGGGATCCAAAAGCAGCTGCCTAGGCCCTGGTGATCTCAGAGGCCCCCTCTCTGCCGCAGGCCACCTGTGTTCAGCAGGAAAACTCAGGCTGCCTGTCCCCAGGGTGGGACTTGCAGGAGGGGTATCGGCCATTCTCAGGGTGTTGTCCTTGCCTCTGGGATTCTCACCACTGGAAATATGTCTGGCCAAGCCTGGTCACTTCCAGAGCAGACTGTGAGACACAGGTGTCCAGGCCTCCGCTGGCCGGAGGCCCCAGGAGCGCTCTCCCTAGCCCCACCCTTAAGGGTAGTAGCTGAGTGCTGCAGGGCATGTGCGGAAAAGATGTTCCATTTGTAATGTGCGCCTGGATGCCAGAGTGACAGGTGCCTCAAATACTTTCCATGGTATCCCCGCTGCTGGGGAGAGGAGGGCTGCCTGCCAGGAGAAGGGTTAGACTCAGGCCTTGGCTACACTGGCGCTTTACAGCGATGCAACTTTCTCGCTCAGGGATGTGAAAAAACACACCCCTGAGCGCAGCAAGTTACAGCGCTGCAAAGCGCCAGTGTAAACACTGCCCCAGCACTGGGAGCGCAGCTCCCAGCGCTGTAAGCTAATCCCCACGGGGAGGTGGAGTACCTGCAGCGCTGGGAGAGCTCTCTCCCAGCGCTGCCACTGCGAGCACACTCGCACTTCAAAGCGCTGCTGCGGGAGCACTGTACGGCTGTAAGTGTAGCCATACCTTCAGACAGTCAGAGATGTGGGGACCCAAAGAGGCCATTATGAGCATCCAGTTTCACCCCCTTCATAGCACAGGCCAGAGAATGTCAGCCAGTGATTGCCACCTCCAGCCCGTCCCTTCCAGTGAGCGGGTCTGGGGGAGAGCACCCACTGAACCCTTATTGTTAAAAACTGCAGCCTAGTTCTAGTCTGAATGTGTCTCGTTTCAGCTTCCCGCCGCTGGCTCTCCCTCTGCCTTTGTCTGCTAGGTGAAGGAGCCCTGTGCTACCAGACAGCCCTGCCCCGTCTAGGTAGCTGTAGACTATTGTCAAGTCACCTCTTGACTTTCTCTTCGATCTGAGCTTCTTCAGTCTCTCGCTGTTGGGCTAGCTTTCCTAACCTCGCATCATCCTTGTAGCTTGTTCTGAACCCTTCCAGTTTGTCAGCAAAGTGTGACCCCCGAAACTGGCCATGGTATCCAGGAATGAGCTCGCTAATGCCATCTCCCTACTCCCTTTGCTAGCCCTTTCTTATATATCCAGGGATTGCTGTAGCCTTTTTTGTCACAGCATCACATGAGGAGCTTGTATTCCCAGAGAAAGTCTGGCTAATATGGAGTCTGGCCTGCTTCAGGCCGTACCGCAGAGGCCTTCTTCAGGAAAGCTGCTCTGCCATAAGTAGCACGAGGAAGAGAGGAGAAAGCCCTATAGGTGGGTAGCTCGGGCAGAGAGAGCCCAATAGGTGGATTATGGGTATCTCGGGCAGCGGCACCCTGGGAACTTCACATGCAGGACTGGGCCTTGCTGATCCAATCTGACTCTAGGAGGATTTCAGCCTGGGCAGGGGAGGGCATTCCCTGGCTGGGTGCGGCTGGGCTACAGGCTGTTTGCCTGGGGCGGCACTAGCAGGCCCAAGCGCTCCTGTTTCTGGCTGGAGTGTGTACCTGAGGCTGGGTGGAGCAGACTCTGCCAGGAGCTTTCTGGGCAGGGCGCCCTGCAGGGAGCTTTCCTATTGTTCCCACAGCTCCAGTCCTGCTCACTCTTTGGTGCTCATTGGCTGCAGGGGAAGCCAGGCCACCCTGCCCAGTAACCTGATCTCCACGGTCACTCCAGCGCTGGGCCTGGCTGAGGTCCAGGAACCAGCGGAAACTCTCCGTAGAGCAGTTGCGCTGCGTGGCTTCCTGCCCTGACTCCAGGAGGGAAGAGACCTGAGACCTCAGTGTGGAAGAGCCAGGTCCTGGCTTGTGTGTCCCAAGGGCTGAACCTGGCCAGGTGGTGAGGGGGGCAGGGGTTTTCTCCTCTGATCTCCCTACTAGTGTGTGCTAAGCCCTGCCCCATTCCCAGCTTCCTCTGCTCTAGTGACCAGGCTGCAGGGAAACCCTGGCCTGTTGGGGAGTGAGCATGGCTGGAGGGGGAGCGGGCTCTGCCCACCCGCCACGTCTCTGTAACTAACATAGGCCAAGGACATTATTGCAGGCCCTGTGTGGTCAGGTAGCTTTCTGCAGCCTGGCTAACGCCTTCTGCTGGTGCTGGGGAGACCCCACTGGAATCCCATCACTGCTGTGCCTTGTGCCTGGCAGGGATGGTTCCTTGGGAGCTCTTCCAGCCCTTGTGGCATGATGTGGAGCCAGCGAACCCAGCCCGCACCCCGGCATGGCAGCACAGTGCTCCATGGGGTGAGGGTTGGGGGAGGAGAGCAGCCCAGTGTGTGCTTCCTGGGGCCTTCTGCCCAAAGTCCCTTCGAAAGCCAAGCTCAGCCCCTTTCCCTGCTGCCTTGGTGTCTGGCCTGGGAGGAGATGGCACTGCGGAATTACAGCCAGCGAAGGGCAGGTCTGGGTCTGGCTGTAACTGGGGAGGGGGCAAGGGTCCTGGAGGGTTTGTCCGTCCCTGAGGGCAGGGCTGCTGAAACACTTTGCATCGTGTGGGTGCTGAGAGCCATTGGACCAAACTGTAATCCTGTATGGATGGCAACCACTTCAAGCCGGGGTGAAGCCCTCCCAGCACCCCTAGTCCTGGCACCCCTGCCTGGGGGAGGGAGGTTTCCCGTGGGTGTGGGAGGTCAGGAAAGGGGATGTATAGCGGGGTCATGATGGCATGAGGGGGTGTCCCTAACTCTGCAGGCTCACTCCTGTTCTGTGTGATCTGCTTTCTGGGGCCCGGTGCACAGATCCCAGCCTCCTGGGCAGGGCATTCATTAGCTAGACAAGGCTGAGGTGAGGGTGCCTGGTGGCCTGTGCCCTGCCGGGTGCTGAGTAGGCTGGACAGGGCCCTGGCCCTGCTCTCAGCACTGAGCCACACTCTGCTGTTCCCCCACAGCCCGCAGAGAGTTCAGCCCTTGGGGGCTGCTGCACCCGCTGGAGGCATTTCCGGGACTGAGGTCAGGCCTGCGAGAGCAGGAGCAATGCGAGAATTGCCAATGGAAAGGAAAGCTGGTCAGATGCTGTGGGGAGGGGCGAGGAGGGTGGTTTGGGGCTGGAGGAGCTAGCCTGGGGCTGGGTTAGCTGGCATATGGCATGGGAGGCTGGTGTGGGGCTGGGGGAGCTGACATGGGGCCGACGAGGGTCTGTCTCCTAGTCCACAGCTCCGGCTCCCACTGCATGAAAGTGCCTGCACTCCCCACACCCCCTGCCAAGAGCTCTCTCTGGCGTCTCTTCCTCTATCTCCCCTCCCCACCCCCCGCCTCTGGTCTCATCCCTCTCCGCGCCCCCCCTTTCCCCAGTGTCCTCTGCCCTGGCTCCCCTACCCCCTTCCCTTTGCCCCAGGGAACCCAGCCCTGTGGGGAAGGGGTGATGCTTGGAGCCTGGGAACACACTGGTTTCTGGCTCTTGGGGCTCCTTGCAGCCTGGCCTTGGCTGCGGGCCAGCCCCATGGAGGCGCTTTGCCGGATTCCTCCCCTGAGGACTGTAAATCAGGGAGGGCTCAGGCCAGGCCCAGTCTGTCCCCCCAGGCTGAGGAGGGGCCGGGAGAGTGGCTCTCTTTCCTTGTAACAGTGACTGGGGCCTCGGGGGTATCCACAGGCCCCCCAGCCTCGAAGTCCCCTCCCCAGCCGGGCTAGTGCTGCCTCCGCCCTGCCTGGCTGGGTAGGGAGCCGGGGCGGGGGAGGGGACCCCGCGTGGACAGCCTCGCTGGCTTCGGTAAACAGGAAATCCACAAGTTGTTCCAATCTCCTTTTTGGGAGCGAATCTGTGCTGGGCATTCCTGCTCCTTTACTCACCGCTCTGCAAACCCAGACACTGCCCTGCGCCACCCTCGCCGGCAGGGTGACCAGATAGCAAATGTGAAAAATCAGGACGGGGGTGGGAGGTAATAGGAGCCTATATAAAAAAAAGACCCAAAAATTAGGACTGTCCCTATAAAATTGGGACATCTTGTCACCCTACTCGCTGGGGTCAGCCAGGACTGACTGGGCTGGGCTCTGGCTCGGAGGGGAATATGTAGGGCTCCTGTGCTGTGTCCGCACTGCAGCGGGGAGCCGGCCTCCGAGCCCGGGACGGCCCGCGCTGGCAGGGCCTGAGGTAGTGCACTAAAAGGAGCAGTGTGGACACTGCCTCGGCCCAGGCAGCAGCTCTGGCTAGCCCTCAATCTCAGAGCCAGTTCGTGCCCTGCTCACACAAGTCTGTCTGCCCAGGCCGGCATGCTCGCTTGCCAAAGTGACTGGCCTTTGGCTTGGGATGGGGATATGTGTCTATCTGTCCATCCTGCCATCTGTCTAACTGTTCTTAGAACTGGGCTGGACTCTGGGAGCACAGGTGCCGACTCCGTGGGTGCTCTGGGGCTGGAGCACCCATGGAAAAAAAATACTGGGTGCTCAGCACCCACCAGGCACAGCTGTTCAGTGCTGCCAGTGCCAGTCAGCGGTTTGGCAGCATCCCCAATGAGCTAATCAGGAGTGTCGCCAAACAGCTGTTTGATGCCTGGGGAAGAGGCTTGGGGGAGGGCAGAGAGCAGTGAGCAGCAGGTGGGTGGGGCCTTGGGGTGGAGCAAGGTGGGAAGAGACGGAGCGAGGGTGGGACCTCGGGAGGCAGGCGGAGTGGGGCAAGAAGAGGCGGAGTGAGGGTGGGGCCTTGGGGGAAGGGACAGAATGGGGGCAGGGCCTTGGGTCGGAGCGGGGATGGAGGCCCTCCCGCTGAGAGACCCCTCTCCTCCCCCCGGGGGAGAGGTGGAGGATTCACTGGAGTCAGGCGCTGGCTAGACTGTGCGGTCCAAAACCCAGATGAGATGTCAGGAATTCAGAACAGGATGGAGAGTAAGATGGAGAATTTTGAATGGCTGTATATAAATAGATGGTCTGGCCTCCCCTGCACACCCTGTCTCAGAAAGGATATTGCAGAATTAGAGGGGTTCAGAGAAGGGTGCTGAGAATGATCAACGGTCTGGAAAGGCTCCTGTGAGGAGAGAGTGAACCAATCAAGATTGTTAGCTTAGAGAGACAAATAAGAGGGGGACATGACAAAAGCATCTAAAACAATCAATCGTCTAGAGAACCCTGAGGGGTTCTCAAATTGGGAGCCTAACCCCTCAAGGGCTCGCGAGGTTATTATGTGGGAGTCACAAGCTGTCAGCATCCACCAAATCCAGCGTTTGTAATAGTGTTAAATATAAAAAAAGTGATTTTAATTTATAAGAAGGGTCGGACTCAGAGGCTTGCTGTGTGAAAGGGGTCACCAATACAAAAGTCTGAGAACCACTGGTCTAAAGAATGTAGATTTGGAACTTCTGCTGTCCTAGAACCCCAGGACAGTGAAAGAAATTTAAAGGTGGCAAATTAAAAAGTAACAGAAGGAAACGCTTTGTCACACAGTTCATAATTATCCTGTGGAACTCACTGCCACAAGACATTTGGGCCAAAATTTAGTCCAATTCAAAGAAGGATTGGATCCTTATATAGATAAGACTATTCAGGGCTATCCTAGTTACTACTAGCATAAATTCTGGCAAGGATATTCAACCTCATGCTTCAGGGGCTTGAGCCAATCTCGAAGTATTCGAGACCAGGACGAGACTTCATGTGGGGGCAGATTATTCCACCTCTCTCTACTATGGGCATCTTGCACGAACTTTCGAAGCATCTGATGCTGGCCACTGTCAGAGGCCGGCTGGTGTGCAGGACGGACCCCTGGCTGATCCAGGCAGCAATTTCTATGGCCTCTGCACAGGGTCCCAGTGCTGAGGGGCTCATGCACGTTCAGTGGCTCTCAGCCCTTTTCCAGGTGTGGGGTGGGATTGACTCTAGTGCTGCTTCTCCCTCAGGCTGAGTCTGATGTGGCCTCCCTGAACCGCCGTATCCAACTGGTGGAAGAGGAGTTGGACCGAGCCCAGGAGCGCCTGGCCACTGCGCTGCAGAAGCTGGAGGAGGCTGAGAAAGCGGCTGATGAGAGCGAGCGGTGTGTGGTTGGTGGGAAGGAAGGAGTGCAGAGGGGAATGTAGCCTGGCAGCTGGGGGCGGGTGGCCTGGATGTGGCCTCTTGCTCCCATGGGGTTGGGCTCCTCTTCCAGGGCCCTGTGGGATTGCTCCAAGCCCCCGTCCCATGGAACTGGGGTCCCCTGGTGTCACAGGCAGCAATGGGCAGCTGGGCCTCATGCTGAGCCCCATGTCAGGGAGAGATGGGGGCAGGAGCGGTGGAAGCCCCCTAAAGGTGGAGGGCCCACAGGCACTTTCCCCCCTGAGGCCGTGCCCTTGCAATGCCCCTTCCCCTGAGGGCCCACTCCCGACTTGCTCCTCTCCACGTCTTTTGACTCCCCTCCCCTGACTCTCACACTTTGTGGCAGTGCATAGCCATGGCCCCTTAGCCGTTTTGGCACCCCTGGATGGGGGCAGTTTGGGGCAGGGGATAAGATTGCAACAGCCTGCCAGAGGCCAGCTGTGCTCTAGGTTGCCATGAGCGGTGAGTTGGACTGTTGAAGGTGCCAGTTACTGCTGCCAAACAGGGGCACCTCAGGCTCCTTCTCTCTTGCTAAGCTGGGTCACGTGGCCCCTGGAGCAGGTTCAGCTTGTGCCAGCACTGAGATTTCACGGGGCTTTTCAAAAGCTAGAGTCTAGCTCTCCAGACTTCAAGTGTCACACAGACAGCGACTGAGACAGGAGCTCTGGGAGCTGTGAACTGCCCCACTCCCTGGGGACCTTGCCAAGGTGTTGACTCTAAAGCCTAACGATAACACTTTTGCAATGTCCTCATTAACTAGTCAGTTGCTAATTGTTTGGCCTTCAGGAGTGGGCAGAAGGGAGGTCATGGGGAGACACATAGGTCGTGAAAGGGAGCGGATGGCAAACATGGCTGGGGAAGAGAGATGCCGAGGACAGAAATAGATCCCAGAAATGGTCCTGAAGGGCAGTGTGTTCCCGCTGGGTGATACTGGCTGTGGCTGTAAGGTGCTGAGCAGATAACAAACAGAGTTTCTCTTGCACTCGATGTGACTTCCTAGTGACCCCTGAGTGGGCTCCGCCATTGGTGGCAGGATGACGAGAGTTCATAATATTTACCCAGCCTTTGGGCCATAATTAAAAGGGGACTTAGGCCTTCCCCATGGGGTAAGCGACAGTCCTGCTGCAGGTGATACTCATTGTCTCAGGCAGGGCTCATCAGCCCTGAAACTCTTTCTTTCCCCACCCCACGGAGGTCTCTGGGCACCTTCCAGCTGTGGCTAACATCTGTCACACGTGCCTGTCCTCTTGCCAGGTGGTGCAGTGGAGTGGTTGATTTTGGTAGGGCTGTTAGGTTTTTTGAACACGTCCACATTGCCCCGGGTCTGTGTCAGCAAAGGATAGCTGGAGAAGCATGCTGGCCCTGGGACTGGAAGGTGGGGAGTTTGTGATGGTACTAAGCCCCTGAGGGAGTTTGTTCCAGTCTCAGCTGGCCCTGGAAAGCTCTAGCTCGCGTCCAGATGTGCTGTACCCTCCAGGGGGAGAGTCCCGTTGTGCTGAGGAGCAGAACTGGTGACCAGGGCTTCGTCCTGGAGCTTTAGGACCTTTTAGATGTGCTGGGCCCAGGCCATTGAGCATCTTGGAAATAAGGACCAAGCCGTGACTCACTATTCTATGGGAAACCAGCATGGAAAGCAGGGAACTGGTCAGATGTGCGAATGCAGCACTAGTGTAGCACAGGGCAGTCTCCTGGAAAGCCCAGTAGTCTGCCCTGTCCTCCAGAAGCCACCGGTCAACCCTGAAGACCTCTCCAGCCTCCCGTTCCAGGGTAAAATAATCAGTGCTCCAGCATGCGCTGTGATCGTGGAGGCACTGGATTCTGGGTTCAGGCTAGTGCACAACACAGAAATCGCTCTAGTGGCACTGAGAGACGGCCTTGGGCCATGGATGCAGGTAAGGTCTCCATACTCATGCTGCTGCACCGCAGTGAACCGCAGGTACTAACTCACCTACCTGACAGAGCAACCGATGGCACAGCACTCCAGTGGATGAGCGTTCCTCTCCAGCAGAACTTGGGGAGTGATGATGGGTAGTGCTGAAGGCTCTCATCTACGGGGTCCCGCAGGGATCCATGCAACACCTGCTTCTCCTCATTGACTACGTGACTCCACTGGGAGACACCACGGCTCAGTTGCCAACAACACTCAACTATCTATCTCGTTCACCACCGATGCAGCCACCACCACGACTAAGATGTCACTCGCAGTACATCCCAGAGATCGGCTCTTGCAGCTGGAGACCCCAGACAAAGTGTCGCTTTTGGAAAGACTTTGTCTCCACCTTCCACTTGCCAGAGTCGTTCAAAGCCTTGGGGTCCTGTTTAACTCCTCGTTAAGCTGGGGGACCAGGGAGTATCTGCCTAAAAATGTCTTATTTCACCTCAAAACTCACTAGGAATCCCTGCCCCTTCCTCCTGGCTGAGGGCCTGGGCCCAACAACCCTTGTGTTTGTCACTCGAGGCTGGGTCACTAGCTCCCTTGGCTGCCTGCCCTCTCCATGATCCAGGCAACTGTCTGCATTGCCCTCAGCCACGAGCTGCTGAACCTGGTCGACAGACCTGGACTGGCGGGGCCCGCGCTGCCTGCTAACGCTGGCTGGTCGACGTGGCTCGAGCTGGAGCTCAGGCTCTGAGCCCACGCTACAGCCCGAGCTGCAATTGCAGAGTGCAGCAGGGGCCCCGTGAGCCCAGGTGTGTCGACTCAGCTCAGAGGCTTGAGCCAAGGACTACTGCTGGCCATTTGCCTAGGGAGCCCCTGCTCCTGTCCCTCCACGGGCTTCCTGCCTGTTTGGGTGATTTGATCCTTTGCTGTAGGCTTTTGTGTACTACGTGAGGGCTATTTGGGCAGACTGGGTGTCAGAGCTATGAGTATCACTGGTGCGGTGTGGGAAAGGAGGGTGTAAGTGTGTCCTGAAGATGGTCAGACTGAATTTTCCTGATCTCCACTGTGAGGTTTTTCCATAGATGGTGAATATGGTGTCCCCAGCTCTCCCAGGCGTTTGGCTGGGCTTCATCATATGCATTGTCCCAGAGGGATCTGTGCCCACAAGCGGCTTCGCTCTTGCTGCTGCCTCTGCAGGAGGTGCTCAGATGCTGTGGTGGTGGGTGGCAGGACAGATACCTGACACAGAGAGTGCAGAACTAGCGCTGAGTGTTAGCTAGGATGGGGCTGAAGGGAGCTGCTAGCTCAACGCCAGGATCATCTGATTCCACGTGGCAGTGATCTGAGAGAGGGTGAGGGATATGGCAGGATGGGCACTGGGATAACAGTGTGAGGCTAGTTCCTGACACTGGAAGATGATCTAGAACATGGGGATGGTTTAATTCACTGGGAGGGAAGGGTGCTCAGGGCTGCAAAAGGAGAGGGAGCAGGTGTGGGGCGCTCCGGCGTGGGGCAGAGCTGGGGCGCTCTAACTTGCTGCGTGGCAAGTTGGGTGCTCTAGATCATGGCTGCATTTCGGGGCAGTCTAGATTGCAGCCGTAACACTGTGCGGTTTGGTTTTTCTTCAGAGGCATGAAAGTCATTGAGAACCGGGCCATGAAGGATGAGGAGAAAATGGAGCTCCAGGAGATGCAGCTGAAAGAGGCCAAGCACATAGCTGAGGAGGCCGACCGCAAATACGAGGAGGTGAGAACCAGCCCTTCCCAATGACCATCATCCCCGGGGCTCCTGCTGACAGCACCAGGAGCATCTACGGCTCCGTCTGGCTCACCAAGGATGGGCTCTTGCACTGGAGCACTACCATGAAGGGGAGCGCGTCCCTCGGGAGGCTGGCAGCTCCTAGCAACACCCCCTTTTGTAGGAGAGGCCCCGGAGAATGGAGCATGAGATAATGGGTCCTGCTACTGAGGCCCCTGCCCTCCCGCCACTCTCTGTTGTCTTGCCTCTGGGGGGCAACCCCTCCCCCACCTGCTGCCACTGTCTCTGGGGGGCACCTCCTCTGCCTGCCACCACTGCCACCCTGGGGGTGTCCCCCCCAGGCTTTCTGCCTCCTGCCACATTGGGCAGCACCCCACATGCCATGTCCTCTGCCTCCCAGCACCACTACATGTGGGGGTCACCATCCACCTCCCTGCTAATCCTCTGCCTGCTGCCCCACCCCCCACCCCCAAGGCCTCTATCCACAGCCACCACTGTGGTGTGGGGGCTGCTGCCAAGCTGTGTCCCCACAGCTGCCACCCTGCAGGGCCTGCGCTGGGCTGACAGTCTCTCCTCTGCCGGGCCTGCCAGGTTGCCCGTAAGCTGGTGATCATTGAGGGGGAGCTGGAGCGCTCGGAGGAAAGGGCAGAGGTTGCAGAAAGGTGAGTGCTGCCTGTACCCCCCGGGCAGCTGGGGGAGGGCACGGGGACGGGGTTTCTCAGGCCCCTATGTCCTTCTCCCCCCGCCCCCCATGAGGCTGAGCTGGGATCCAGCCCTTGGGGAGCTGAGCCGCGTAGGGCACTCAGTGGGCAGCCAGTCCATGGCGAGAGCGAGTCTCTTCCCTTGGTTCTCCAGCAGGAGGCGCCACTGACCCCGTCAGAGGCACAGAATCCAGGTGCAGGTTCCCATGGAGCTGACGGAGCAGGTGGCCTGATCCTAGGGGGGCTCTTGGCTCTCTGTGTCTGATCAGGCTGAATGGCAGCCGGCTCCTGCCCCTTCACTGTCCCCACCGGGCCGGCCAGGTGGGTGGGGGTGCAAGGAGTGGGAATGGTTGATCTTATTCTCTGCTCGGTTTCCCATGGCTGAACGCTCCCCCCTGGGATGCTCCCTCTCACTCCCCCCAGCCGAGTGAGACAGCTGGAAGAGGAGCTGCGCACCATGGACCAGACCCTCAAATCCCTGATGGCCTCAGAGGAAGAGGTACTGGGGCAGGGGACTGGGGAAACTCGCAGCTTCCTCTCTGTCCCTCTCTGCCTCTCCGACCCTCTGGACGTGCTGTCTCCTTTTCATCAATCCTCTGAGCCCTCTCCTTCTTCCCTCACCATCCTGGACGGCTTTGGGTCTGGTCCTGCTCCTGAGGCTGAGATAGATGGGGCTCAATGCACTGAGGGGCAGGGGTTGGAGGCGAGCTGGGTGGCCCTTGGTGTTGGCTGCTGCCTGGTTTGCCCCACACTTCTCCCTGGCTGCCTGCGTTGCAGGGCCGCTCCTTGTGCCACAGGGCGAGCTGAGCATTGGCCGAGGCCCCAGAGTAGGCTCTGCAGGCGTGAGGCAGGCCCTGGTGGGGAGTAAGACCTCTCCTGCTCTCTGTCTACATCTGTCTCTCAGTACCGCAAGAGTCTCTGTCCCGATTACTTTCTGCTGTGCTGCTGGCAGGAGGGGCTCTCATGGTCAGCCCCAGCTGAGCTGGCACAGGCAAGTTGGGCTGGCTGGTCCTGTCACTCTGGCATCTCTGCTCTGGACTTTGGGCCCTTCTTAGATCCAGTTACCTGCCTAGCCTGCTCAGGCAGGTGTTTCACTCTACCCCTTCGCTGCCTGGGCATAGTCTGGGTGTCTGAGCCTGCGTCTCGCATCCCAGCTATTCAGCCGGACGCTCCCAGGAGCTGTGTGACTACCGCCGGGGTAGGTCAGCGGGGATGGTGGCTTGCCTGAGGTCATGGGCCATGGACCAGGCTGGCTGTTGCTTCCTCTCCATCTGAATTGCTGTTTCTCTCTCCTGAGCTTTTTCTCTCTCTCCTTTCCTTCATTCCTCCCCCTCCCCCCCGGCCCTTCTCTGTTCCGCGCGCTCCGGCCTGCTGGGAATAGTAAATGTGGGGACCTAGAGGAAGAGCTGAAAATTGTCACCAACAACTTGAAGTCCCTGGAGGCCCAGGCCGATAAGGTAGGAACCAGAGGAGTGCAGCACCGGCCCCCAGGGGCTGGTGAGGAGCAGGGCCTGAGAAGTGAGCGGAGCAGAGTGCTGCTCTCCCGGGAGATGCCCTGGATCTGGCCAATGGGGGGGGAGGTCGGGGTGGGCCCGCCAGCCTGTCATTGTGAGAGAGGGACCCAGTGGGTACCACAGGGACTGGGCAGCGACTCAGGCGTGTCTTTCTTCACAGTACTCCACCAAGGAAGATAAGTACGAGGAGGAGATCAAGCTGCTAACAGACAAACTGAAGGAGGTGAGAAACACCCAGAATCAGAGACCCTGACAGGAGGGCAGAGACCTTGTATAATCGCCCCGTCCTCCCATGGTGCACAAGTTTGCTGCCACCCTTCAGAGCGGGCCTGGCTGTGGGCTGTGCTGGGTGTGGGCCAGAGGCACCAACTCCGTGGATGCTCTGGGACTAGAGCACCCACAGGGGGAAATTGGTGGGCCATGAACACCAAGTGGCAGCCCCCCATCAACTCTCCCCCGCAGTGCCTCCCTGCCATTGGCGGGCCCCAGGGATCAGCGCCTCCGCCTCCCTCCCCACACCTCCTTTCGCTGTGAACAGCTGTTTCACTGCAGGAGGGTAGGGGTGGAGGGGAGAGAAGCCAGGATGCAGGGAGCTCGGGGAGTGAGCAGAACTGGGCAGGAAGAGGCGGGGGGTGGAGCGGGGGGCGTGGAGCAGGGGCAGGAAGAGATGGGGTGGGGGCGGAGCAGGGGTGGGACAGAGGGGGAGCAGGGACAGAAACTGTGAGTCTACTGCTCACTCCTCTGAATGGCTAAAACCACCATCCGCTTGGACAGGATCCCCAGCCTGTGCAGATCCCCGCCCAGCTTCCCCTGACACCCTGCCCCAAAATACGAGCCACCCCCACCGCCCTTCCCTGCCCAGCTATATGTTTCTGATGCACTTAAGGGGCCAAACTCAGCCTGTGAGGGCCCTGAGGTGCTTGGCAGGGGGCAGACACAGTCATTCCTGGAGCGGAGCTGAAATTAGCAGCACAAAGGCAGATTCTGTTTTGGCCTCAAACATGGCTCTGAATGCTGCTGCTCCTCCAGCCATGGCCTGACTCCATGTTGCAGGCTGGAGTCGCTGCAGAGCAGCTGACGGATCAGCTGGATCTGCTGCAACTTCAGATACAACCAAGCAGGCAGCCAAGCCCTGCAGAAGTGCTGGGGAAGAGAGTCCAGCAGGAGGTTTGGCTGCTCACCATGTCCCAGCTCCAGTAAGGGGCTCCTCCATGGGGCCAAACGGGGTAGCCTCTGGCCCTCCTTTGCCCGTGCAGAGTCCTGACCTAGGAGATGCTGCCTCCTGACCAGTTCTCCATCAGATAGTCGGTACCATAGCTAACGCCCCATTTCCTGACACTAGGCTGAGACCCGAGCAGAGTTTGCTGAGCGATCCGTGGCCAAGCTGGAGAAAACCATTGACGACTTAGAAGGTAAAGAGACCCTGCCTGCCCTTTGCCCCCCCTCCTCACAGAGCACAGCCAGCCTAAGAGGCCCAGGACATGCCTCAGGATCTGCCTAGCCAAAACCTCTGGCCATGGGACTGTGGCTGAGCACTGGGATCCGGAGAGGAGGGAGGGACAGAGAGCCTGGTGGGTATCACAGAACGAGCTGCCCCCCCCTGCGTCGGAATCCCAGTCTGAAGAGAGGGGAGGCAGGATCACCGTGCGATGGGCGTGGGCCAGGAAGGGTCCCAGAACAGGGGGCTGGCCAGGAGCACAATAGGCAGGGAGGGGATGAAGGTCTGGCCAGGAGAGTCCCTTGGTGAGAAGGGGCCAAGCGAGGCTCTGGAGCAACGAAGTAAGGGCAGGGGTGGGAGGAACCAGCCTGGCCTATCAGAGGCCCATGCCCCTGTGTGAGCCTTACGCGGCACCCTCCCATGGCAGCAAGGTCTCTGTCTTTCTCTCTCACATTCACTCTCTCTCTTTCTCCCTCCCCCTCACTGCCCTGCTCTGCTTTCTGCCACGGGCCGCCCCCTGCACTCGCTCCTGCCTGCAGATGAAGTGTATGCTCAGAAGATGAAGTATAAGGCAATCAGCGAGGAGCTGGACAATGCACTTAATGACATCACCTCCCTCTGAGCCCCCCGAGCGGTCCCAGCACCATGGCACTCCACTCCCACTGTCTGCTCGCCCCCTCCCACTCTGCCTGCTTGTGACCTCAGTCGCCATGGCTGCCCCTGCCTGCCTGTCCATCTATCCCTTGGTCTCTGCTCCCCACTGCGTGTGTGTCTGTCCATCCCTTCTTTGTCCCCACAAGCTCCAGTGCTGCCAGGTGGCTGTGGTTTGCTCAGTGAAAGCTGCAGGAGAGGAGAGGCCCTGAGCAGTGACCAGCCCATAACCCAGACTGGGGAGCATCCCTGGTCCGGGATCAGCCCGGCTGCAATGTGCCATGCATAGGCTTGCCCAGGGGCTGCGTGTGGCCAGTTTTCCTGATCTGCCAAGCTGCAGCGAAGTGTCCAGTTAGACAGTGGGGTGAGACTTCAGGGGCTGACCCCTCGCCTGGGGATGGGGTCTGAGGATGGAAGGTGCATGGTCCCATCTCACCCCACATGCTGGGTCCCTGTCTGCTGGCCTCGACTGATCCTTGCTCCATGGGCACGGGCCGAGGGATGGCTGCAGATTTGGATTTCTCTCTTTCCTTAAGAGCAGTTGGTGCAGAAGGTAAAGTAGAGAAAAGCTCTTGTTGCAGCCCAGGAGAAGAGGCCAGGGCTCCCCATGCTACTGGCCATCTGGCTCCCTTCTGCCTTGCCTGCTCCATGGGGCATGCTTTGTGTCAAAGGACTGCCGAGTTCTAACAAGCCTGAGGACAATGGCAGCTGTGGGGCCAGGACCCCAAAGCCTCGGGGGAGGAGACGGAGGGACATGCCCTGGTGCAAAGGGGAGCTTTACTTATGTTGGGTCCCAAGAGGCAGGTGCATTTATGCCAGCTGCTGGGAACAAGAAGGGAGCAGCTAGTGCTGGGATTGGGAGGGGCAGCGTGGTCTCCACGTCCGCTGACCAAATCTTCCTGAGCTCTGCTCCCCATTGACACCCCCCTGGAGGGGATTCCCCGCAGCTGGAAGCAGCCCCTGCAAAGCTGAGGGCAGGAGGAGAGGAGAGGGTCACTCTCACGGGATGGAAGGAAAACGTGGGAGGCTTGGCAGCCCTTACTGCATCCCCCTGTCCCTGCGCTGTATTCTTCCTGTCCGCATGTTACTCTTAAGTTCACATTTCATGACTTACTTTCTTTTCTGTCCTTCTGGGTCAATGCGCTGGTCTCAATAAAACATTTTCTCTCTTTGGTTTCTCCTTTGTTTTCTTCATGCTGCTTTGATTTTTCACCTTCACTCTCATTTTCATGCCTGTACATGGCCCTTTATGGGGGGTTCTCCTGCCAGGTGTGCTCTACAGCGCAGACATCCACAGGCGCTTGGACCCTGCGGGGAGGGGCCTGGCATAAGAATCTGGACAGACCCTTGAGCTCAGCCATGCCTGTCAGGGCGACCTTCCCCTTTTGTGCATCGGGGAGGGAGAGGGACAAGCGCACAGCTAACTCCATTTGAAAGGAAAGTTCACCTGGTCCTTGGGCTCCTTTCGGGCTCCAGGTCCCAGCCTGAGCTGAGCTAGATCCAACCCTGTCTCTCTTTTGTTGCCTGGACTTGCCCCAGTGCACACACCATTTCACAGCCCTGGCCTGGCTTCCTGCCTTGTGTTTAGCTGAGTGTGGCAGCACTTTCCTTGCAGTGATTGGCTTTCCCCTTCAAAGAGCATGATATTTCCGGGTCAGATCTCACCCCAGTTTGTGAAACAAATCTCCTCATCTCCTGGAACCATGTCCTCTTTCCTTCTCGAATGCCTCCATGCTGCTCCATTCCCTAGCCAGGCCTGAGCCTGCTCCCTTCTGCCTGTAGCCTTGAGGTCATTTCTCCTTCCTGCACTGGGCAGACAGGCTGCGGGACATGCGCCCCCCTGGCTCAGCATACACCAATAGCGTCTCTGTGCTCACCTGACTTTCTCTTTGCACTAACTCTCTCCTTTCTCTCTCTCTCTCCCTCTGCTGCCGCTGACGTCTGCTTTCTATAGCGCGCTCCCAGCAGGAGGCGGAGAAAAACCGTATTCTCACTAACGAACTGCGGGTCATCCTTAACGAACTTAACAACTGAGCCAGCGTCAGCCCATGCTTCTGTCACGTAGCCTGTGTCTCTTGGGGTGTTCCAGCCCCATCGCTCGCCCCCTCCATTGCCCAGGACATTCCCTACAGTCCCGAGTCCTGGTAACAGGTCCCACCAGGCTGGGTGGGCCTGGGCCCTGGGAAGTCCCTGCCCTCTCCCTGCTGCTGGGTACTTGGCACATGGACCCCCACCCCCTGGCCTTGCAATTCAGAGTGACCAGCCTGCTCTGAATGGCTGGAGCCTCCTAAGGTGGTTGATTTGCCCAGGTGCAGAGCCTGCTGCCATCACAACCCAGTGATCGGGAGCCAGCTGTAATACCCAAAGTCCTACCTTCCCCATGGGGGCACTGCTGAGCTGGTGCCAGCTGCCCAGGCTGGGGAGGGAGTGCCCATGTGATGGGCTGAGCCACATGAACCCTCCCTAGAGCGTAGAGCTCCCCAAGCGAGGGAAGGGGACAGCCAGCCTCCCACTGGCTCTACCAGGACCTTCCTAAACCACCCAGCTGCTACAGGCAAAGGCTGTCTGGATACTGCTCTCACAGGTCCAGCTTCTCCAGCTCCAGAAACTGTAAGGAACAGGGCAGGAGCCCAGCTACTCTGGCCCCAGCCTCTCCCAGCAGGTGTGCTGGGCAGCAGCGTTGGCCGCAGGTGACCTCATGGAAACACCTGTCCCAGCAAGGGCTCTGGTAGGCAGCAAGACAGATGCACTGGAAGGGGGAGCTCCCAGCTACTCCACTCCCAGACCCAGTGTCTCCCAGCTGAGGGGGTCATGGCAAGTCTCATTCCAGCAGAAGTGGTGGAGGGGACAGCGCAGAAGCGTTGGCTGTGAGCAGGTTTCCCATAGCATGTGCTGTACACGAGGGCTAGAAGAACTGGCTCCTGCAGTTTCATTAGTGCTGGTCTCTTCCGTCTGTGCTGTCCTCTCTCCTCCTGAGCTGCTGCCATGCTGCTCTCCACGGATCACTGCGCCCAGCTGAGTCTCGGAGCAGCTGGTCAGTACTATGCACCTTTCATCATGAGTGGCTGGGCAGGACTCGCTAGGGTTGGACCTGGCTTTGCTGGAAGCACATGACTGCGGAAATGGGGCTGTGCCATCTGATGGCCCCATGTGCAGTAGCAACCTGCAGGGAGCACAGGCAAAAGCAGTGGGTGTGAAGTTAGCCTGCAAGAATCTGACTGGTCCAGGCACCCTACCTGCCTCTGAGCTATTGGTGCTCTGTGAGGTCGGGCTGTGTCCCTGGTAGGGCCTTGGCGTGGAGCTGGGGTGCATTATGGTGCTGTGTGGAAATGCTGTTCCCCAGCGACACCGAAATGTCCATTTGTGTCTGTGTGTCTGGTTTTGATCCTGTCGGGTGTGTGGGGGTGTGCACGTGTGTCTTGGCTCGGTCTGTCTGTCCCTGTGCACGGGGGGGTCTGTCTCCGTGCCTGTGTGATCTGTGTCCATCTGTGTGGCTGGCATCTGCGTCTGTCTGTCTGGATGTGTGTCTGGATGTCCCTTGTGTTTACAGAGAATCTGGCCAGTGCCAAAGAGGAGAACGTTGGCATTCACCAAGTTCTAGACCAGACCCTGCTGGAGCTGAACAACCTCTGAGCTGCTTGAAGAGCCCCACTCTATCCGCCTGCCCCTGCACCTGAACCCCATTGGCACCCTCTGGAGGTCACCAAGTGAACTGCATCATGGCCAAAGCCACACATCCATGAGAAGGGAAACCCTGCGGCCCATACCCTGGCCCTGGGGCGTCTTGTCTGTGCACAGCCAGATCGGCTCTGTCCTGTCTTCATGTCCAAATATTAAAGCAAGTTTAACAAGATGGACAGATGTCTGGTCCTTAGCCAAGGGGGGGGTCAGGGTGGGGAGAAGCTGCCCACAGCTGAGAGCCTCTGCCCCCCCTCCCCAGCTCATTTCAGCGAGGCTCTTGGCCTGACTGGGTAGACAGATGTTGCCATAGTATAGGAGCCAGCCCCCTCCGGTCTCTTGCTGAGGGGAGCGGGGGACTTGCCCACCTCAGGGCATTCCCGTCTTTGGGGTTTGATCTCCTGCGTCAATTTGTCATTGCAGCCTGTCCCTGCTCTAGAGCAGGCACCTCCATAGCACGGAGCCATCTCTCTCCATCTCCCAAAGGCAAGGAGTTTTCCCTTCTCGCTCTGAAGAGACATCACTTTGGATTCCTGGTTGTTTGAGTAAATAAATGTATCTTGTTCCGTCACATCTGAGACATTGGGCTAGAATCTCTCTGTCCCCTTGGCTGCCCTGTCGCTCCTTGCTTTTTGTGCTTTTTGTCTACCTAGCTCACCCTCAGTGCGCGGTTGCTGAGTCTGGATTTGCTGAGAGGCTGCCGTAATTCTTCAGGTCTGTGCTTTCAGACTCATTCTGTGCAGGGAGCTGCAGCCAGTGTGACACTTTTCAGGGTTAATGAAGGGGGCCAGGGTGACTTGCTACCCCCTGCTTATGGTGTGAGGAAGTCTTGTCTGTGCCCACCAGGGGAAGTTCTCCCAAAGCTACCTGCTGCAGGCAATAAAGGTGATCCACTCGGGGATACTGCAAGCCCCACCCTTTCCTGCTGCAGGCTAGCAGTTTATCCAGCGCACCTTGTTACTGTCACATGCCCACTTCCTTGTCTTCTGGACACCTGCAAAGTCCACCGATCTACTGCCTCTGTGGAAGCAGGGCAGCCCAGGTCATTGGCTTCACCCAGTTCAACACATGCCTTAGCACAAAGCACTGGGGCGCAGCTCTAGTAAAACCAGATTGAAGTTTATTTAATGGAGCTTGAGATAGATTCAAATACAAGTAAAAGGCTTTGGGAACATAAGGTTATAGGTAAAAGAAAAACAATAAACCCCAGTCTGTGGCCTGTACGTATTAACAAGTGCCTGTCCTGTCTGTTAAAGTATTTCTAACCCCCAATCAGTCCACACAGCGCCTGTCCAGGCCAGAGAATTGGGTCCGCTTTGCATGAGACGCATACTGGGTTCGCATTCCATGAGCATGTCACCTCCATAATGCTAATGCCTTGTGCCCCTGCTTCCTCGCTTGGACAGTCCCAGAGGTTTGGGCTCATTTCCTAACCTAGGCGTTTCATTCACTTCAGCGCAGCTCTCAGTGTCTTTTCTTGGGGTTCTTTTGGTTTTGTCACTGCTTAGGCCCATGTTTGGGCCAGATGGAAACCCAGGACCAGGTTGGCTAGACAGATGCCGGGTGTTCTCACTCTTGGTGGAATTAGCTGAGCCCTAACGTGCCTGTCAAGGCTGATTCCAGAGTGCAGAAGATGGGAGGCCCGCAAGGACTCTAACAATTAACACTGGCCACTCCAGGCATGTATTAAACTCCCAAGGTTACAGCTTCTCTCTCGCCTTGGCTGGGTAGATGCTGCTGCCACCTAAGTGCAAAAACCCTCTTTTGAGAACCCAGGAAGGTGCACTTGGGAATTCCTTCCTGTGGGGTACCCTCATGCCCTTTCACCCCCCCCTCCGGGAAAGAGCTGAGAAAGAAAAACAAAGGAAATCAGCTGTTGCCACCAGCTAATTAAACATATGCACAAACCTCTTAGGACAGAAAACCCCAATCCTGTTCCTAAAAAAGGTAAATTTGATAAAAAACAAAAAGAAAGAAAATACATCTGGACTGTATGCTATTGCTAGATTTAAAAAGAGCAAACATAACTGAGCATCAAGAATAGTTTTCTTGAGGTCCAGCTTAAAGGTTACAAGCAAAATAAAAGCATTTGGGGATTAGCACAGAGGAGGCCACAAGCCAATAAGAAATAAAAGAAATAATCCTAATTGCATCTTCCCAGACATTCCCTGATTTACTTACATAGCTAGGGTTTCAGGTAAATAGTCTCTAGGTATGATCTGATCGTTTTTCAGACCTGGCTTAAAGCTTCCTATAGCATAGCTCAGCCCTGTTCCTGCTCTGTACCTCCTCTCTCCAGAGAACACCACCAGACACACAAAAGGGGAATCTTGTTTCAATTTTAAAAAGTTCTAGCCTTCCCATTGGCTCTTTTGGCCAAGTGCCCACTCAATTCCTTTTACCTATGCATGCAGTCAGACTTTTTAACCCTTTACAGGTAAAGCAAGTAGAGAACAGCTACCAAGTGGGATTTTTAGAGCTAAAAACTGGCTGGCTGGGTGGCCATAAAAGGAAGCCTCTCCCCCCCTTAATTTATCACACCACCTCAGGTCACCTGCTTCAGCTCCAGTTGTTTGGACCCTCAGAGCCTACATTTTACAGAGCTCATAAAATACTTCCCATGCAAACGTCTGGCAATAACCACGATGATCAGCTGAGACAACGTGACCCTCCCCCACACCTTTGGTCAAGTATTGCAAAGCTGGGCAAGCCAAGATGGGTGAGATAATATCTTTTATTGGACCAACTTCTGTTGGTGAGAGAGACAAGCTTTCGCAGTTACACAGTTTCCTCAGGTCTGGAAAACTCAGCTAAATATAAGGTGGAAGAAATTGTTTAGCATAAGTAGTAACATATTTCAAGCAACCAATCCTGGAGGGAAAGGAAAGGGGGAGATAAGAAGGAAGTTGTGTGTGTGTGTGGGGGGGGTTGTTCGTGGGTTACAGATTGTTGTAATAAGCCATAAATCCAGTGTCTTTGATCAGTCCATGATTTTTAGGGGCAGCACAGTTATGAATTTAAGCTCTCAGGCTCGTCTTTTGAAAGTATTGTGCAGGTTTCCTTTGCGGCTAAGGCCTGAGTGATCATTTTTGTGAAACATGTTCAACCATATCATTTTCCTGTGAGAGTTCATTCGAGAGCACAGAGATTCTCTGGTTTAACATAAGAACATAAGAACGGCCGTACCGGGTCAGACCAAAGGTCCATCTAGCCCAGTATCTGTCTACCGACAGTGGCCAATGCCAGGTACCCCAGAGGGAGTGAACCCCTAACAGGCAATGATCAAGTGATCTCTCTCCTGCCATCCACTCCATCCTCTGACAAACAGAGGCTAGGACACCATTCTTTACCCATCCTGGCTAATGTCATTTATGGACTTAGCCACCATGAATTTATCCAGTTTCCTTTTAAACATTGTTACAGTCCCAGCTTCACAACCTCCTCAGGCAAGGAGTTCCACAAGTTGACTGTGCACTGTGTGAAGAACTTCCTTTTATTTGTTTTAAACCTGCTGCCTATTAATTTCATTGGTGACCCCTAGTTCTTGGTATAATGGGAATAAGTAAATAACTTTTCTTTATCCACTTTCTCCACATCAGTCATGATTTTATATACCTCTATCATATCCCCCTTAGTCTCCTCTTTTCCAAGCTGAAGAGAGACTAGTCTCTTTAATCTTTCCTCATATGGGACCCTCTCCAAACCCCTAATCATTTTAGTTGCCCTTTTTGAACTTTTCTAGTGCTAGAATATCTTTTTGAGACGAGGAGACCACATCTGTACACAGTATTTGAGATGTGGGCGTATCATGGATTATATAAGGGCAATAATATTTCTCAGTCTTATTCTCTATCCCCTTTTTAATGATTCCTAACATCCTGTTTGCCTTTTTGACCACCTCTCACACTGTGTGGACATCTTCAGAGAATATCCACGATGACGCCAAGATCTTTTCCTGACTCATTGTAGCTAAATTAGCCTCCATCATATTGTATGGATAGTTGGGGTTATTTTTTCCAATGTGCATTACTTTACATTTATCCACATTCAATTTCATTTGCCATTTTGTTGCCCAGTCACTTAGTTTGTGAGATCTTTCTGAAGTTCTTCACAATCTGCTTTGGTCTTAACTATCTTGAGTAGTTTAGTATCATCTGCAAACTTTGTCACTTCACTGTTACCCTTTCTCCAGATCTTTTTATGAATAAATTGAATAGGATTGGTCCTAGGACTGACCCTTGGGGACACCACTAGTTACCCTTCTCCATTCTGAGAATTCACCATTAATTCCTACCTTTGTTCCCTGTCTTTTAACCAGTTCTCAATCCATGAAAGGACCTTCCCTTTTATCCCATGACAGCTTAATTTATGTAAGAGCCTTTGGTGAGGGACCTTGTCAAAGGCTTTCTGGAAATCTAAGTACACTATGTCCACTGGATCCCCCTTGTCCACGTTTGTTGACCCCTTCAAAGAACTCTAATAGATTAGTAAGACACGATTTCCCTTTACAGAAACCATGTTGACTATTGCTCAACAGTTTATGTTTTTCTATGTGTCTGACATTTTATTCTTAGCTATTGTTTCGACTAATTTGCCCAGTACTGATGTTAGACTTACCGGTCTGTAATTGCTGGGATCACCTCTAGAGCCCTTTTTAAATATTGGCGTTACATTAGCTAACTTCCAGTCATTGGGTACCAAAGCTGATTAAAGGACAGGTTACAAACCTTAGTTAATAGTTCCACAACTTCACATTTGAGTTCTTTCAGAACTCTTGGGTGAATGCCATCTGGTCCTGGTGACTTGTTAAACAAGTTGAGTTATCAATTAATTCCAAAACCTCCTCTAGTGACACTTCAATCTGTGACAATTCCTCAGATTTCTCACCTACAAAAGCCAGCCGGTTGGGAATCTCCCTAACATCCTCAGCCATGAAGACTGAAGCAAAGAATCCATTTAGTTTCTCGCAATGACTTTATCATCTTAAGCGCTCCTTTTGTATTTCGATCGTCCAGGGGCCCCACTGGTTGTTTAGCAGGCTTCCTGCTTCTGATGTACTTAAAAATATTTTGTTATTACCTTGGAGTTTTTGGCTAGCTGTTCTTCAAACTCCTCTTTGGCTTTTCTTATTACACGTTTGCACTTAAGCTGGCAGTGTTTGTGCTCCTTTCTATTTGCCTCACTAGGATTTGACTTTCACTTTTTTAAGGAAGTCTTTTTCTCTCTCACTGCTTCTTTTACATGGTTGTTAAGCCACGGTGGCTCTTTTTTATTTCTTTTACTGTGTTTCTTAATTTGGGGTATACATTGAAGTTGGCCTCTATATGATGTCTTTAAAAAGGGCCCATGAAACTTGCAGATTTCACTTTAGTCACTGTACCTTTTACTTTTAACTAACCCCCTCATTTTAGTATAGTTCCCTCTTTTGAAATTAAATGCCACAGTTGTTGGGCTGCTGAGATGTTCTTCCCCCACAGAGATGTTGAATGCTATTGTATTATGGTCACTATTTCCAAGCAGTCCTGCTATAGTTACCTTCGACCAGCTCCTGTGCTCCACTCAGGATTAAATCTAGAGTTGGCCTCTCCCCTTGTGAGTTCCCGTACCAGCTGCTCCATGAAGCAGTCATTTAAAGTATCGAGAAATTTCATCTCTGCATTTCGTCCTGAAGTGAAATGTTCCCAGTCAATATGGGGATAATTGAAATCCCCCACTATTATTGGGTTCTTAATTTTGATAGCCTCTCTAATTTCCCTTATCATTTCATCACCACTATCACTGTCCTGGTCAGGTGGTCGATAATAGATCCCTAATGTTATATTTTTATTAGAGCATGAAATTTCTATCCATAGAGATTCTATGGAACATGTGGATTTGCTTAAGATTTTTACTTCATTTGAATCTACATTTTCTTTCACATATAGTGCCACCCCCACCGCCCCTGCATGACCTGTTCTGTCCTTCCGATATATTTTGCACCCCGGAATGATTGTGCCCCATTGATTGCTCTCAGTCCACCAGGTTTCTGTGATGCCTGTTATATCAACATCCTCCTTTATCACCAGGCACTCTAGTTCACCCAGCTTATTATTTAGACTTCTAGCATTTGTGTACAAGCACTTTAAAAACTTGTCCCTGTTTATTTGTCTGCCCTTTTCTGATGTGCCAGATTCTTTTTTATGTGACTGTTTATCATGTGATCCAGCCCTTACATTATCCTCTTCCATCCTCTGTTCCTGACTATAACACGTAGTTTCACCCACATAGTTGTTACTGGGGCATTCAGTGCACTGGATGAGGTACCCCACATGTTGTGATAGGCTTGTATAGGATCCATAGAGCTTGAAAGGTGTGTTGGGTGGGTGTTCATCATTGTAGCAGTGGTGATATGTCTGCAGGTTTGGCATTTGTTGTACTGGCAGGGTCTGGTGTGTCCTTGCAGTGCAGCAGAGTGGACTTGAAAGTGAGAGCCCACTACACTCCCCCTGCTGAGTGGAGCCAAAACCTGCCGCACCCCCTGCGCAGGAAGTACTGGGATGGGACAGTAAGTATAAAGAGAGGGACCTGCCTCTCAGTTGAGTGGGAGCCAGATGTCTCTACCCTGCTGCAGAGCTGAACCTGTGCTATGCAGCGCAATATCCTACCCCTGGAGAACACTGATCCTGGAGATATAGTGAACAGTCCTGATATATGGGGCATTTTTTTTATAGGCACCTATTACCCTCCATCCTGTCTTGATTTTTCACACTTGCTGTCTGGTAACCCAACCTGGAGATGAGTTGCTGGGCATGCCATCTGCATTGTACCCTGAGGAGACAGAGAACCCTGAGACTATGGAATACCGCCCCCCAGACAGTGGTAGGAAGTAGCCCAGGGAAACCAGATGTAGAATTCCCACTGACCCAGTGGTGGAACCACTCGTGACTGTTTGTGACCCACTGGAGTAGGGTGGGCCCAGGCCCCTAGGGTGCTGGCCTATTCACCCCTAAGCCAGAAGGCCTGTGCATTATTTGTGTCTTGCCCCAGCTAGGAGACTGTGGACCCAGCCTGTGTGTTTGCTGGCTGCCATAGCCAGGTTAGGCTAAAGCCTGCTCCCTGCTCTGTCCCACCCAGTGGACCAGAGCTTCCTGTATAGATTGTTAATTGCTATCTGCCCTGCCCCCAGAGGCTGTAGGCTAAAGACTGTGTGTGCCAGAGCCCTTGACTCTTGCTTGGCAGCAGCCCTAGCCCAGAGACCCCGGCCTAAAGACTGTTTACTGCTCTGCGCTGCCTGAAGCAGCTAGAGCTCCAGACTGCTCATGGTCGTTTGCCTCCCCGAGGAGGCTGCAAGCTATAAACTGCTTACAACTTGGCCCCACCAGCAGGACCTGAGCCCAAGTGCAGCTGCCTGACGTGGCAAGGCAGGGTGGCATCCATCCCCCACTTGAGCGTGAGAGACCACTATACTTGGTGGAGAATGTGGGCATCATCCTTCCTCTGAGATAAAGGGATGAGCTTAGGACAGCATTAAATTGGACCCCCTCCCACCTTCTCTGGAAAGGATGGAGGTAAAGAAGTTGATCAAATGGCTTGCCGAGAAGCAACTGCAGGCAACACAGCTCCAGAAGCAGCAGCAACTAATGCAACAGCTCACAAATCAGCAACAGCAATTGATCTGAGAGCTGGGGGCCCAACACCATGATAAGCAACAGCATTGCTTGCATCAGCTTGATGCACTCATACCGACACCTGGGGGCTCCAACCCCGGGGGACCTCACTATGCTGGTGTGCTTGGCAAAAATGGACCCTGAGGGCCAGAGGACAACCCAGTGGCCTTCCTCAATGCCTCTGAGAGGGTCGCCTCGGCAGCTAAGTGGCCTCTTGAGGAGTGGGCTACCCTTTTGGCCTCTTATTTGATGGGTCTGGCCCAGGATCCCTACTGGAGGCTCCCAGCAGGGGAAGTCCAAGACTACAGTCAATTGAAGACTGCAATCCTTGACGCGCTCAAGATCACACCAGACACATTCTGGCAGCATCTCCAGAAGACCTACCCGCCCAAGGCCTGACCGAGGGCTGTAGCCCAACAGCTGAAGGACGTGAACTGGCAGTGCCTACAGCCTTAAGAGCATACTGGTGCCAAAGATGCTGAACAAGTCATCCTTGAGCAGTTCATACATGTCCTCCCAGTGCAAGGCAGAACCTGGGTCCTTCGCCACTGGCTGGTGGCCTTGAGTGCAGCTGTGGCACAGAGGACTTTCTGGCCATGGAGACTGCTGTCGGCCTCGTGGCCCTGATGATGGCCAACGCCAGGGAAAAGAAGACCTAGAGTCAAAGGAACTAACCCGGGCCTGGCCCAAGACACCCAGAAGGACGCGACGCTGTCAATCGTCAATATCCACCCCATGCATCTCAGGGAATACCTGAGGACCCAGACATAGTGAGGAAGCCCCAGACTGCAGGTGAGCCAGTGCCCTCACCCAACTCTACAGATCGGCCCAGGCACCTCAAAATTGGCCCTTGTTTCATCTGCAGTTGATTTGGCACCTTCGATGCGGGTGCCCTATGATGGACTGTGTTTTCAGCTGGATCTGCTCTGGGGAGTCTCAGCCCTCTGGGTAAGCTGATAGTCCCCCTTGACATGTACGGAGTGTGAGTGTCCACCCTCATTGACTTTGGATGCAGGCAGACTCTCGAGCACCAGGACCTCATCCAGCCCCCAGATCCACCACTGGGAGTCATTTGGCTGCAATGCATCCACAGGGAGGTGAAGCCCTACCCCAAGGCCCAGGTCACTATGATGGTGAAAGGGGAGGCACGGACCATGACAGTAGGCCAGCACCAAGGCTAGCATACCTTGTTATCTTGGGCTGTGACTAGAGGGGATTTGTGGAGGTCCTGTATGCTGCAAACCTGGGGTCCCATCAGCCTGAAGTAGCCTTTGAGGAAGTGGACGAGGCACCCGAGAATCCCAACCTGAACGGCCAAGGAAACAGAAACCCTGACTGCGACCCTCCGGAAGAGGCCCTGAGTTTGGGGGCAGACTTCAGCTGGGACCAAAGGGAGGATCCAATGCTCAGTCGGGCCTACAAACAGTTGGCTTGCGTCAATGGGACTGTGACAGCATTCCAATTGGGTAATGATGTACCACCCACTTCAAACTGACCAGTGACCACCTTTACCAGATCGACTGCGACCCATGAACACACGAAACGTGAGCTCAGCTCGTGGCATCCTCGTGGCACCAACATGCAATCTTGCAACTCCTCCATGATGTTCCGGCAGTCATCCACTGGGTCACAAGAAAACAATAGTGAGAGTCGTGGCCTGGTTCTTCTGGCCCGGGGTGCACCAGGAGGTGAAAGATTTCTGCAACTCCTGTCCGGAATGCCATCTTGTAGGCCCATGGGGAGTACAGAGGGCACCCCTCATTCTCTTGCTGGTGATACACACCCCATTTGAGAGGATCACCACAGACCTCTTTGGAGGCCCATCATGAAGAGTGTCGTGAAATTCAGGTACATCCAGGTGGTTTTAGATTATGCTACCCCCTTCCCAGAAGCAGTCCCTCTCCAAAACATCACAGCACATGAACCATTGCTGCAGAATTCTTGATAATATTTGCCCAGGTAGGCCTCCCCCAACAATTCCTGACTGATCAGGGCACCAACTTTATGTCGAAGCTTCTTCGACAGGTCTGTGACCTACTGGAGATAAAAAAGTTGAAAACATCTGTGTACCACCCACCAACAGACAGGCTTCTGGAGTGTTTTAACCAGACCCTTAAGGAGATGCTGTGGAAGTTCCCTCTGAAATAACTTCACTATTGAGACCAACTTATCCCACCCCTGTTGCTGGCCATCTAAAAGGTACCCCAGTTGTCGACGAAGTTCTCCCCTTTGAGCTGTTAAAGGGCCAGCAGCCAAGGGAACTGCTAGACCCTATGGGGGAGAACTGGGAACCTACACTGTCCCCATCACAGGGCCTCCTCCAGTATGTCCTGCAGCTTCAGAGGTGCTTGGCCAGTGCTGAAGATTGCAAAGAAGAACCTCCACTGTGCTCAGAAAGCACAGGAATGAACTTCTAACAATGGAGCCCGGGGAAGGGGCTTTTGAGCCTGATGAAAGGGTTCTCCTCCTCCTACCCTCCGAGGAATTGAAACTCCTAGCACGTTGGCAGGGGCCTTATGAGATCATTTGCCAGGTCGGGCCAGTCACTTATGAAGGTCTAAACCCGACTGGAAGGAAAATGACATGGTAAATCTATCATATCTGTTAAAGGCATGGCGGGAGCACGAGGGGCTGCTGATCGCCCCATATCCCTTGGATCCAGACTTAGGGCCCCAGCTTCCTGACCTAATGGACTCTGAAGGGCCACAACTAGCGAATACCCTGACTGAGGAACAACAGAAGCAAGTCAGAAGCCTGCTGAAGGCATTTCTTAAAACCTTCATGGCCCAGCCAGGACAGACTACACTTGTACAACATAGAATATTGGCAAACTCAAGAGAAGTTGTCCGAGAGATCACAAGGCCATTGCTGCGCCAAATACCCAAAGTAGTTGACAAGGAGGTCCAGGCCATGGTGGAACTAGGCATAGTCGAGAGATCCCAGAGCGGCACAGTCCCATCATTCTGGTCCCTAAGCCTGATGAGACCTTAGGTTCTGCATCAATTTCCAAAGAGTTAACACCATCTCTAAATTCAATGCTTACCTGATGACGTGGCTCAATGAGCAGCTAGACTGACTCAGTGATGCCCAGTACATGAACAGCCTGGATCTCACCAAAGGGTAGTGGCAAATTCCACTGGACCCAAGTTCCAGGGAGAAGACTGCGTTCACCACCCTGACCCAGCTGTACCAATTCACCTGGATGCCTTTTGGGCTCCATGGCACCCCAGCCACCATCCACCGGCTGATAGACTGGATCCTACAATCCCGTTGTACCTGCACCGTTGCCTATCTCAATGATGTAGTGATTTACAGCAGCCACTGGGAAGACCACCTCAACAAGGTCACCACTGTCCTTAGAGGCTTGTGCACAGCCAGGCTGACTGCCAACCCCAAGAAGTGCAAGATAAGTGGTCTCCTGCCATCCTATCTGGGATACACCCTGGGGCAAGGCCAAGTATGGCCCTTAGTGGGAAAGGTCCAAGGTCTGCAGGCCTACTAAGCCCCTACCACAAAAAGACAGGTGTGGCAATTTCTGGGGCTAGTGGACTATTACCACCACTTTGTCCCCAATTTTGCCTTGATTGTGGCTCCTGAAAAAAGACAGTCCCCAACATATGCATTGGATGGATGAGTTGGATGGGCCTTCCAGACCCTCAAAGACCAACTGTGCCAAGAGCCGGTGCTCTTCAGCCCTGACTTCAACTGGTAGTTCCTTTTACAGACCAGTCCCTCAGAGGTGGGACTGGGAGCCATCCTCTCCCAGGAGGTTAACGTGGAAGAGCACCCCATATTATATATCAGCTGAAAGTTGCTCTCCCGAGAACAGAACTACTCAGTTATTGAGAAAGAAGCTCTGGCAGTCAAGTGGACGCCTTGAGATATACCTCCTGGACCCCCTTCGTGCTTCTGACTGACTGCTCCCCTAAAGGGGCTGAACATGGTCAAGAAAACCACCGCCTGATGCATTGGTACCTCCCCCTGCAACCCTATGAGTTCACGGTGTGTCATTGGACTGATAAGGACCACACCAATGCCGATTTCTTCTCTCGGTTGGGAGAAGGGGACTTTTCCATCTCTTTGCCTTCCCCAGAAGATGGACTTGAGGGGGTGGGGTGTGTAATGTCGCGGAATGCCTCCCTCTGGACTTGAGAGCAAGGGACCATTACACTCCCCCTGGTGGGTGGAGCCAAACCCACTCCATTCCCTGCACTGGATGTACCAGGGCGGGACGGGAAGTATAAAGGAAGGGCCCTGCAGCTCTGTTACCAGGAGCCAGGGAAGGAGACAGTTGTCTCTAGTCCACTGCCGAACTCTGGAGCTGAACCAGCACCATGCAGCACCCTGCCCCCAGGGAAGACTGACCTGGACAGGAGGCTCCAGACTGTATGTTTGCTGGCTGCCTTAGCCAGGTTAGGCTAAAGCCCACTTTCTGCTTTGTCCCACCCAAAGGGCCAGAATTCTAGAGCAGGGGCGGCCAAACTCTTTTACAGTTAAAGTGCAGCTTGCAAAGCCCCCACACACCACCCTCCATTCTCCACCTACTAAGGGAGGGGAGTGGAAATCAGGTCTTCTGCCCAGTGGGGAGGAGGGTCTTGAGGCTTCAGCCCCATGGGGCGCACATGCCGGGGCTTGGGGCTTGAGTAGGGCTGAAGCCAATGGGATATGCCAACAACAAGGATGTGTCCCCACCCCATCCCTCTCAGGGAGTTTGGTGCCCTGGCCTGGGCTGCAGGGACACACAGCCAGGATGCATCTCCTGGAGTCGGGCCGCTTTGTGACTGTGAGCTAGGCAGGGCCTCATGCTACGCAACAGCTTGAGGAGGAAGTGATGCTCTCATAGTTTTTAGCCCAATGGTTAGATGTGGGAGTCCAGGCTCTGGCAGAGAGAAGAGAACTGACCCCTAGGTTTCCCACAGCCCAGACAGGTTCTATCACTGGGCTAGAAGGTATAATGGGATGGCTCCACCTTCTCCTCCTGACGAATTCTGAAAGTGCTGCAATCTAGTCAGCAGACTCTCAGCACCCCTACAAGATCAGGCCCTGCAGGTGAGCTAGGCATGCATTCACCCATTTCCCCGGTTTGTGAATTGCTCCAGGGCTGAGGCGTCCTGATGCCCAGAGTGGGGCAGGAGTGCACATGCTGACAGGCAGGCAACAGTGCAGAGAGAAATTCTACCCAGACCATTTAGGCACATACCAGGTTCGGAAGGAGTTTTGTGAATTGCAATGGAGCCAAACCTGGGACCTGGTGCCTAAATACCTTGGTGAATCCTTCCCATGGGACTGTCCAGCCCATTCTGCACAAGTGATGTTTGGGGCCCAACTTGAACTGGTTCCATTGATTGGGATAAAACCCCAATAGACACCTCACACGAATGCACCTTGTATGTGGGAGATGCAGCGCTGACAGCTGCTGGGAAGAACTGGGCTAATTCCCCAGCCACTCAACAAATGGAGCTGACTCAGCTCTGGGGCCACCTCTTCTAAAGCAGCAGCCCCAAGCCCACTCAAAGGGGGTCAGACACTAAACCCAAATAGAAACATGCTCCGCTCCTCTACACTACGTCATTGCTCCTGTGCTCAGTAACGCTGAGTCCCCGACCAGCAAACACACAGCATGCCAGCACAGCACCCGCAGACAAGTCACTGGGAAGCACATATCAAACCCAGCAACAGGCCAACCGGCTGTGACACAGGCATGCCCTGGCAGGTGCAACACACCCATGTCTGACTAGCGTTTTGCTCAGCTACCACAGCATGTGCTCCGAGGAGAAAGTCCGGGACATGTGCCTTAACACTTGTGAAACCGCCTTCACCAAACCAGGACACTCCACCAGAGTAGCAGACCTCATCATGGACTGAGCCACCCAAATACTCCGAGAGAACCTGCTTCCACACAGCACTAAAACCCCCTTTTACTGCACACCCCAGTTGTCACCTACCACCCCACATTGGAACCAATATGGCATGTCATCAGACTACAACCCATACTCGATGGGGACCTGAAAGAAAATTTTTTCCTGAACCTCCTCTTCTGGCCTTCAAACTACCCCCAATCCCTGCCGACCTCATCATCTGAATCACGCTCTCCATAGACCAGGACTGTAGTGGTCTCTCACTCTTCAGGGGGGAGAGAGGCCACCACACCTCGCATCAGGCAGCAGCAGGGCTCTGGTCCTGCTGGTGGGGCCGTTTATAGCAGTTTATAGCTCGCAGCCTCCTCACAGAGGCAAATGACCATGAACAGTCTGGAGCTCTAGCCCCTTGGGCATGGCAGAGCAGTAAACAGGCTTTAGCCCAGACTTTCCAGGCCAGGGCAGACAGCAATTAACAGTCTGCAAGGGAAGCCGTGGCCCTCTGGGTGGGGGCAGAGCAGGGAGCAGGTTTAGCCTCCGGCTTAGGCAGACAGTAAACACGGGCTATGGCTACACTACACACCTTTAGCGACACAGCTGTGCCACTCCAAGGTGCACAATGTAGCTGCTGTTTGTTGGCAGGAGAGAGCTTTCCCGCCGACAAGGCGCTGTTCACACCGGTGCTTTTCATCTATGAAACTTTTGGTGTTTGGGGGTGTGGTTTTTTTAGGCTGATGGGGTGAGGTAACTTGGGGGAATGGAGGAGTTGGGGCAATCTCAGGGAAGCTCCCTGCCAGGCATGTGTATCAAGCTGGGAAATCATCTCCCTGTAAAAGGTGGAAGGGCAGCCGTGTTGGTTTAACTGCTGCTTCCCTCCTTTCTTGGCTGGCTCCCTTGCTGCGTTACATCAGATTTGGGTTGTGAGGTCCACAGCAGGGTCAGCTATGAGGTGTTAGAGCAGCAGGGCCTGGCCCAAGGGGCTGATCAGACCCACCCACCTCAGGAAACAGGTGCATCCTCTGTGCTGGGGGTACATGGTTCAGCTTGGCTGAACTCTGTGCCCTGTGGTTGGAGTCACAGCTTCCTGGCAGCCCAAGCTCATTCCTGGACCTCCAACCCTGCTGTCCCCTGAGCTCAGGGTGGGGGCTTCAGCACTCTGCTCCGGGGGGAAGGATCCAAAAGGCCTGACCCAACTCCCTCACCCCCCCCAGCCTCTGTCTCCACGACTGACCCCAGACTCCCCCCAGCCTTCATCCCCACGACTGACCCCAGACCCTGCCCCCGGCCTCCATCCCCACCACTGGGCCCAGACTCCCCCTCCGGCCTCTGGCCCCACGACTGGGCCCTGACTCCCCCCAGCCTCTGTCCCCACCACTGGGCCCAGACTCCCCCTCTGGCCTCCGGCCCCACAACTGACCCCAGCCTCCCTCCCCACCACTGGACCCCAACTCCCCCTCCCCTGGCCTCACAACTAACCCCAGACTCTCCCCCCAGCCTTCATACCCACGACTGACCCCAGCCTGGCCTTCGTCCCTACCACTGACCCCAGACTCCCAGCCCCCATCCCCATGACTGACCCTAGACCCTTCCCCCCGACAGCCCCTGGCCTCACGACTAACGCCAGACTCTCCCCCCAGCCTTCATCCCCACGACTGACCCCAG